>NW_022639620.1:0-9074 GCF_010583005.1 Odontomachus brunneus | reverse complement strand
AAAAAATGGTTACAAATGAATCATTCAAAGTATTGCCCATCGCTAGCTACAACTTTTTCCCATCTTTCTGGCAGAGCTCGAATACCGTTACGGTAAAAGCGTTCGTCTTGTGAGGCTATCCACGAATCAAGCCATTTTTTGATGTCTTCATATGAGCGGAACTGCTGATCAGCCAGACCATGTGCCATCGAACGGAACAAGTAATAATCGGACGGCGCAATATCTGGGGAATATGGTGGGTGGGGTAGGACTTCCCATTTGAGCGTTTCCAAGTAGGTTTTAACGGGTTTGGCAACATGAGGCCGAGCGTTGTCATGCAGTAGAATCACTTTTTCGTGCCTCTGCTCGTATTGTGGCCGTTTTTCGCGCAGTGCTCGGCTCAATCGCATCAATTGAATTCGATACCGTTCCCCAGTGATGGTGTCGTTCTGTTTCAACAGCTCATAATAAATAACACCGACCTGGTCCCACCAAATACACAGCATAACCTTCGCAGCGTGAATATTCGGCCGAGCCGACGACGTAGAAGCATGACCGGGCAGTCCCCATGACTTTCTTTTCTTTGGGTTGCTGTAATGAATCCATTTTTCATCACGATGCGATAAAGAAAATCCTTCCTTTTTTGCCGCTGGAGCAGTTGTTCACAGGCGAAAAAACGACGCTCAACGTCCCTTGGCTTCAAATCATAAGGAACCCAAGTTCCTTGCTTTTGAATCATTCCCAACGCATGCAATCGCTTGGAAATGGCTTGGCGGGTAACTCCTAATGCTGAAGCAAGCTGTTCTTGCGTTTGGCACGGATCCTCATCGAGCAATGCCTCCAATTCAGCGTCTTCGAAGGTTTTTGGCCTTCCTTCACGCGGACGGTCGTCAACATCGAAATCACCGTCTTTGAAGCGACGAAACCAATCACGGCACGTTGTTTCACTTAGAGCAGCATCTCCGTAAACTTTTTGGAGCTCTCGATGCGCTTCAGCCGCCATTTTCTTCGAATGAAATAAGAAAATCAACACTTCCCGCAAATGACGATTATTTGGCACAAAATCAGACATTTTCACACAACCAAAAGTATATGACGCCAAAAAAAAATCACTAACGTGTCAAAGCGGTTTGTTTACCATATGTCTAAGCTTGGTTCATGACGTTTTGGATATGTCAAAATCGACCAGCACTTACTGCTGGAGCCATCTATTGACAAACAGCGGGAACTTAGTTGCGCACCTAATAATACTAAAAGATTAGAATTAATATAAAAATTAGAAATTAGAGATAGAATTAATACAAAAAAAAAAACTTAAATTGCATAACGCATAATAACATAGTTTTCATTACATACATTTGCATTCAGACTTAATGGCAGTGGATCACAAAGATCATTTATGTTTACGTTTCTTTTAGACCCAGAAAATTGTACTTCGTAACCTCGAACGTGTTCATTAAATCCTATAGTAATTAAAACCTATAGTAATTAAAACTCGCAATGGAATATCACAATATTTTGACATACAATTATAGCAGCAATTTAACCAAATAATGGTCCTGACTTACTTTCGTCAATAACAACAATGAAATTCACGAAAACAAGTTCCCTTGTAATTTATCCATTTAAGAATTTTCAAGTTTGAATTATATTTAATATTGTTAGGCAAAGAAGCTAAAACCTGAATCTTTTCAAATCTATCCATCTTTTTTATGGGTCCAATTGAAAAAGTTTGCAAAATAAAAGAAGAACTTAGAAATCTGTAACGTATGTGCAGTTGATATTTTACAGTAACTGAATAAGCTTTATTTTTCTTACATGAGTTTATAGAAGCCGATTTTTTAAGAAACTTATGTTTTGCTTCGAATTTGAAGCATGAAAACTGACTCACAGGTCCTGCTTTTTTCATAAAATTAGGATAATGAACAAGTGCATGATATTTTAGTTTCAAATTATCGTTTGTTATTTGGAGATATAATTTATGATGTTCATTTACAAGTACTTGCAAAATATTAGGATAAGCTTTGTTAATACTTTTCGCGAGGATAATATCAAGAATATCTCTTAAAAGTTTATATAACAATCAAAAAGGATCATTATCAGGAACCAGGTCACCAATCAAAAGATCAAAATATTTTACAAAACATAATGTTTGGGTAGCAGTCATTTTTAATGTTAAACTATCTAGATGCTTTTTAAAAATAAATAGAAGTTCTGACGATTTATCAATAAGTCCATAATTAAACACAGACATTCGAGAATTTAGTTGATCGAGACTGAAGTAATCACATTCTATGCAATGTTTTATTATGTAACACATGTCATAATGGCATATCCCTTCGGCGAGATCATGCATTGAATCTAAAGCAGAATTCAAGTCACATGAAAATTTTTTAATTTATTAAAGATGCTTCTTTCTTTTATTCCTGTTAATTTTTCGTTTTTTCTAACAACATCCTGTTCGTAATTTTGTGGACTTCGTTGGTATGATATATTATCTTTATATTGAATTTGCATATTTTGTTTCGAATTTTTACAAATTCTACAATAATAATGAGCATTAAAACTTTCTACAAAACCAAACATTGAATTAATTCCTAAATTGTCACCAGTACAAAATTCTGTAGTAAAATATATTTTTTTATCTCTCTGTCCATTGTTGTTACAGAAATTCCTTCATTTGCCAAAAAATTAAATTCATCAATTAAGAGAACAAAAATTTTCTTATTACCAAAAATTTTTCTACTAATACTTTCAAAAACTAACAATACAAGAAATATATTATCAGAATTAAATTCACATTCAGGAGAAAGATAAAGCAACTCCGCGTAGACTACACCAAGTTTACCAGATTTAGGACGAAGTGGATTACTTGATTCGGAGTAATTGAAATAAAAGATTAAAGGCAAAACAATATCATCTGACTTATAAAATGATATTTTACGCTTCCATGTATCAGTTTGAATATAACTATATATCTTATCTACAGAATTTATTAAGGAATTCATATTTGAAAGTATATCTTCCAAAGCATGAGGAATTTTGAAAAAACGTTCCAACATATGTCTTAATGGAATATATTGTCTTGTTTCACTAATAACTCGTTCAGTGCCATTTCGAATAATATATGATTGCGGAGCCACATATTGTCCACTGTTCGTATTTAATTCTACGATATTCTGTTGACATCGATTCAAAAGAATCCTTATAATCTTTACAAAGTAATTGAATTTTGTCTATAACTATCTTACTGTCATTTACATTTTCAATGGAAGTAAGGAAATTTTCAGCTTTTTTAAGACAATCGTTAATAAAAAGTTTTTGAATGTCTTTATATAGATTTTGGACATAATTTCGCGGAAGACCATAATTATAGTATAATAGTTTTGCAAAGAAAGAAGCAACTTTATTCATTGTATGTTCTTCAACATTAACAGAATTGTCGTGATTCAATGAGTTATCAAAATCAGACGAATCAAAACTATAAATTTCCAAAAAATTATTATAATAAAAATCTATATTATTTGTGCAATTAATAGTTTGCTCATTATTTGGTCTTTTCTCCTGATTTTTATATCTTTCTGGTTATTTGATATTGTGATATGAATTTAAATGCTTTTTTAAAGATTTATAAGTATCGAATTTTCTATGACAATGTATTTCAATACATTCATAATATTTGATTTCTTTATGTTTATATTCGAAATGAATGCGCAAAAGTTTAATATTCTCAACTTCTTCTTTACATATAAAACAAATCGGCATCTTGATTAATCGATGTCTCTGTTAATATAAATTAAAAATATTTCTTTTATTATGGATATCATTACCAAGGTTCTATTTAATACTTTATATGTATTAATAAAACTATTTTATAAATATAACCATATATTAAAATATTTTTTTCCATTTAAACTTTGAATACTAAATGGAATACTGTAATAATATTAAAGAAAGAGAAGAAATATGAAAAATAAAGAAAATACTCTGAGAAAGTTACTTTTACAAAGAAAAATTTCCTTTGATCAAAGTACTAAATTTCTTATCATATTTTGTCTTAATGCCATAAATATGTATTTGTAGAAAAAGAAAAACTTGTTCGCTTTCTTTGGGATATGTAGACTGTGAATACACTTAAATGTAATATCAATAGCTTTTAAAGGAGTTTCGAGTTCATAATGTTGATTATTAACAATGACAAAACTACGCCGTATATCGATATCTGATGAGCCTATAATGATAGCCTGCGATTGTAATGTTAACTTGAATGTATTTAATTTCTCTCTCTTTTCGTATATTTTCGCGTCAAATCACCATATGTTTATAAATAAAAAGAAATACGTACAAAACAAATCACATAAATTACATAAAGAAAAATTGTAAAAGCTTTAATATATTTAGAATTATATATATACATAAAGAAAAATTGTAAAAGCTTTAATATATTTATATAATATAGAATTATATATAGTGTAAGTCAGTAATTACTGTCACTTGCAATATCTTCGAAGTAAAAGACAAAGATCTTCAGATCTTCGAAATTATTTGACTTAGAAAAAAGTTTTACCGTTATAACATGCTTTTTTTTCTAAGTAACTTCGAAGATTTGAAGATCATTCTTACATCTTTTGCTTCGGAAGATATTTCAGGTGACAATAGTTACTGACTGACTCTATATATAAACAAATATACCATATATATAACTGCTTAAAATTATTTACAATTATTTAAATACACCCTACATAGCAAATTTATGATAAATAACATATTTGCCTCAATTCGCCATAGAAAGGCTTTTCGTTTTTCACATAGTGACGGCCGCCAGTTTCCACTTTTACCTTTTCCTGCAAGTACTGTATATACAGGAAAAAGAGAAGATAATTTTAATAGAAGTTGAACTGTTTTTTATCTGTAAACACAGAAACGTTTTAGCTTAACTTATTATGTAAGTTTATTATTATTTACAGAATGAAATAGTACGAGATGTTACAACATTAATCATAATGAATATTTACTAGAAACAGCATGCAAATATTTAATAATTTGAGAAAAATTATACTATAAAATAGGATTAATTTTTACGATAAATTATATATAATTTTACTATAGATGGATCTGAATATACTTTGAATGCTGAATCTATGTTAACCCATTTTTTTTTTATAAAAGCTGATAATTTAGACCATTCAACGTATAATTTCATTACAGTATCAGGATATAATGCTTCAAAGTCTTTTTCTAGCTAACATTGAGAGAAAATAATATAAGACATATAAAATTGTAAATAAAGTGAAATTGTAAACTTGAAATAAAAAAATATAAAAATTCACAAAATCTTTAACGAAAGAAGTATAATAAAAAGATAAACAAAAATGTTAGAATATAAAATGAATGCTAAAAAAGAAATATAAGACAAAAATTATTTTTATATAATTTTACTAAAGTATATCCTTGAGGTTCCTCTAAAGCAGAATAGAGTTTAAAATAATCTTGGATATTTTGTTCCTCTGATCGTAAACATTTTAATCGAATTTTCGAAGTTTTCTCCCATAATTGAGTAACTTTTATCCATGGTTTATCATTATTTTGCAATCATAAAATATATTTTTCGCAATCGGTATTATCTGGTAACTAAAACAATAATATTAACTTCAGAAATATCGAAATTTATGCAAAGTTAATAAATTTTGAAAAAATATACCTTCTGATATACAAACATCGGTTCCTTCTCTTTCTTTCTCATTCTGTCCTTGTCTTTTAATCGCTCCAGCTTTAATTAGATTTCTTCGTATGGTTTGAAATTTTATTAAAATTTTGCTTCTTCCAATACTTTTTCCATTCTTCTCTTCATTCTTCCATTCTTCTTCTACCCAAGTGTTCTATAAATAAATAGAAATAATTTAACATATCACAATATATTCTATAAAAAAAAGTTATATATTTAATTTTCTGAGGCATAGAATCTTGTATATTGAATATATAATTTATAATGAAATTATTACATTTGATATTGATCTGACAATAAATATAAAATTGTCGTATACATATACATTAGGAAAAATTGGACAAAAAATTTCTCTATTATTTTGCAAAGAACTATGTAAAATTTAAAATTATTAATTACAGATTGGCGAATAATCGCGCAGAATACGGTGCAAAATGTGGCGATAAATATTATTTGTATTGTGTACTTATATATTAAGCCAAACTAATCCAGAAAAGTCTTCTACCATTTTGCAAACTACTTATATTTTTTAATTATTAATTTAAAAAAATTGACGAATAATCATGCACGATCGTTTGCCAATCTTCTTTAATTAATAACTTAAAAATCTATGGTAATTTGCAAAATGATAAAAGACTGTATAAAGTTCAACTTAATGGTCGGTATTCATAGTCGGATCTTATATTTAAGATCGTCTTAAGTTCATCTTCAGGTACTGTATGACTCATTTCATTGGCTACGAAGAATCTGAAGATGAATTTAAGACGGTCTTAAATATAAGATCCGACCGTGAATACCGGCCAATGACTTAAAAATACAATGCAAATAATATTTTCCGTCACATCCAATACTGTAATCCGCACGATAATTCGCGCGGATCTTCTGTAATTACCAAATCAAAATTTTGCGTGATCTGCAAAATAGTAGAGAAACATTTCTTCAAGTTTGGCCTAATGTACACATATATGAGTTTTGTATGTAATCGTCAGACACATATTCGAAAATACGATTAAATTTTGTACATACTCATATTAATATATTGAATATGAAAACTTACTTTCTATCTTCTTTAGGAAATAACCCGATTATTTTCTCCGCAATAAATTTTGCGCGTTCAGAAGTAATTCTGTGACATAAAAAATTTTAAAAATATTTTTACGCAAATAATAAATGTAAATCTCAAAATATATCATACATATATCATACCGAGTATCTAAGTTATTCTTAAGTTCATAATGAACAATATCAGCCAATATATTTCTGCATTTTTCGTCTAATTCTTCTTGAAATGCGTACGTAGATAAAATACTATATCCTTTTACTGAATTTTTTAAAATGTACTCTAAATCCTGTGTTAAATCGATTATATCGATTATAATTCATTTTATACATTTTTAAACATATTAGTAGGTATTATAGGCCGGTTCTAACCCATGGTCCTCCGAGGGGGGGTGAGGGGCGGGGGGTACCACGGGCGAGGGGGGTATGACGTCACGGGGGAGGGGTAGTATGTCACGGGGGAGGGGTAGTATGACGCCATCGCGGGGGGGCGGGGGGGTATGACGTCACCGCGGGGGTTATCATCGGTCGGTAATTGGGGGGGCATGTTACCGACGGTCGGTAATTTTTACCGATATTATATAACATTTAATTTTTTACCAACATATAATTTTTACCAACATATAATTACCGATAATACCAACGATCGTTAATTTATTACCGATATTATATACCAACATTTAATTTTTTACCAACATATATATTCTTTACATAATTTTTACTGTCATCTTTACATAATATCGATGATCGGTAATTACCGATATAATTTTTTCTATCTGCTTTCGATAGATCATTTTACCGATCTGCGGCGGTTTTCGCCGCGGTTTCCGCGACGGATTTTGCGGCGGTTTTTTGCGGCGGATTTTGCGGCGGTTTTTTGCGGCGGTTTTCGCGGCGCCCGCGCCGCCCGCATCGCTCGCGTCGCCCGCGCCGCCCCGCGCCGCCCGTGCCGCCCGCGTGATTTTTTAGTCACAGCTGCAAACTCTAATATTCTGCAAACGTATGCATTCGACAATTAGATGCGCAGAAAATGTGGCACATGATATTCTTATTACTAATGAGCACGTACACTGTGCCCCCGCGACAAGATTTTGCGTGTTATGCATTCGACAATTAGATGCGCAAGAACTAGAATGTGGCACATGATATTCTTATTACTAATGAATGTAAGATCTCTCTCTCTTATGCATCACAATGTAGCATTTTAGTGCTGCCGCATCGATTTGTGATTGACAGCAAGATGCGCAGAAAAATGTGAAACAAGATACCATCATGAAGATCATGGAGATATGCATATTTTGCACGTTTTGAAACATATAAATTCATGAGTATTACATCAGCGCATAGTTCAGTCGAGATCCAAGCAGCAACAGATACGGGACACGTGCAACAAATTGAACGGCTAAAATGGAGATAGATTGGAGATGGCCAAAATCAAGAAAGATATCGATGGTGCAGTTTTTGCGTGACAGAGAACTCTGTTTGCGGGGAATAAACAAACGCGGACTGAAGGAAAATGTTGAAGTTCTCAGGTTGTACTCCCAATTTCTGAACTCTTTTCCACCTCCAACTTAGAGGATTGGTACGAGCGACAAAGAAACGGTAACGTGCTGATACATCAATGTGAGGATGCGGTTGACTGTATGTGACACATATGATGTTACTATTACGTTAGGCTGATTTTGCACATTTGCCACCCTCTCCTAATGAGACATATTTGTTACAAAGAGATAGCGATGGACCATATAAAAGTCACCCAGGAGTCACTAGCAAACAGTCCAAGTCCACATCAACAAGGAAGAAAAATAAAATGAAAATGTTGTACAATACGAAATTTCGTAGACCCGTATATGGAGAGGAGGAGGAGGTTTTTTTACAACAAAGCCCTCCACGTAAGTTTTTTAATAGATTGTATAATAATCCAGGTTTTCAAATTTTTAAATAATAATTAATCCAATTTTAGATATCGAAGAATGGGAAGAGGAGATGGAGGAGGAGATGGAGGAGGAGGTGGGGGAGGAGGATGAAAATGCGGAGGAGGATAATGGTAAGAAAGCACAAATAATTTCACATAAAAATTTTTAATTTTCTGTATATAAAACAATTAAAATTAATCTTTAAATTTGATTTCAGAACATATAGAAGTAATCGATCTTAGCAGTGAAGAGGAGGAAGTAGAAATAGACGTTGAAATCATTAATTTATATTGACATATTTATTATTATTATACTATATTATATATATATATTACATTATATTATCATATATATATTACATTATATATTATTATTATATTAAATAAATAAAATTA
>NW_022639619.1:753720-773852 GCF_010583005.1 Odontomachus brunneus | reverse complement strand
GCTCTAGAACTTTTCAAGAGGGTATCAGAACTGCAAAAAAAATGTCACAGTTCGGGGTTATTGACTTCATTAGTTATAACTTCCATGTGGAAAATTATAACGTTGTTATGTAACGCCACTGCTCCTTGAAGTTTAGTGAATAAAGTTATCGTTAGACTAATACCCATTTCTACCAACTTTGGTTAACTTAACCGGCTGGTTATTCCAGTAGAATTAACCAATCGCACCTGTAAATTCTGACTAATAATAAATGTGATTAGTCAATTCTGTTGGAATAACCAACTGGTTAAGTTAACCAAAGTTAGTAGAAATGGACGATACAAGCACAAATTATCCAGTTAAAATCGCATTCACACTGGAGACCGATGACTGTAAGATAAAAATACCAATTCCTGGATACCTAATTCTAAATATTCTTACTGTACTTTTGATCTTTAAGTACAAATAAAATTTCAACATGGAATGTATGTATATACTCAACACTTATATATATTTTTTGTGTTAAAAGTTCAATAAAATATTTGTACTTAAAGACCAAAATAAAAAGAACCTGATCCAGGATCAGGTACGTGTCTGAGCATTGGTACTTTGGCTTTAAAGAACCCTCTACTTTCTGCGGCCGGAATACATAAACATTTCGCCCGTAAGCGCGGCTAATTTCAGGTGAAACTTACGTCATTAAGCACAGCCATTTGTTTGGACGTCGCGCTGCAAACTGAAAGCTTACCATGTCGAGAATCTTATCCTTAAGACTATAACTCCGCAATGAATTACCTTATTAAGAGAGCCAATAAATCCTAATAATCTTAAAGAATAGCTACGAACGGGACTATTGTCCGCGAGCACAATAGCTGTGCTTACTCCGTGCGCTCGCGAACGTGGTTTCCTCAAAACAAAGAGTCTCGACAGAGGGATCGACGAGGGTCCTTCAATTCCGCACATTTGCGGAAAATTCGTTACAGTTGAATCCGAGTCCGGGTCGTGCGACGCGCGGATGGACTGGGGTTCGTCGTGGCGGTGCAACTCTTTCTATTCTGCTGCCTAGCTGCCTGATCGATACCATCGATAATCCAAAAGTAGCATCGACGCATCTCGCGAAACCGCTCGTGCGGCATCCCGCGAAAAATCTCGAAGATGGGGGGAACGAAGGACTCTTATTATAACTTACAATCGCGCAGCATCGTGCTGCCATTGTCGGGATCAATGCAGCGGGGTTGAAGTTACAACGGGAGACTTTTATTAGCGGCTTAACGCCGCGCGACTGACTCGAGCTGGGTAGCAAATAATACAATAATTGACGCGATATTACTGTCATCCCGCTTCTACTGGATGACTAATGGGCGAGCGGCAACGAGCATTTACTTCTCGCGGATTGTACGGTATGTTTAAATGTGACTATTAAAAGGAGAAATTGCACGAACATTTCTGAGCGAATTGGACGCGATGCATCTGCAGCGGGCCCGAATATTTAAAATGTGACCGCGATGAGGAAATTTTCATTATCAAAATTGAAGTGGTTTCCAATGACTTTCATTGCGTGTGTATCGATCCGACTCGCAAATTCTTATCCCGACGATTGCGATATCTTTATTATACTGAAAGAAGAAAATGGTTGGTCTAACCAAAATTATAGTTATTTTTTATCTCACCAAAAAGTACGGTGGAATATCCCATCGTACTTTTCGGTTGTTTTAACATGAAAATGACAGTAGTGACATGCATATAAAGTTAGCATTATAATAGAATTTAAATAGAATTTAATAAGAAAATAGTTTTCTTGATCATAATGTGCAATAATTCCTTCTCTACGTGATTACAGTTATAAGTATCAAATCTTTCTTCCTCAGCATATATTGCAAGTCCAAGTGTTATTTTTAAACGCATAAACGTGTAATTTGGCTGAAACTCTTTTCACATATTTTTTATCATTTTGAGTAATGTCATTTAACATGTTTAAGACACGTATAAGTCATAATTTAATACATTTAAACATGAGTTTTCACCTAAAACGATAAGAAATGTAAAAAGAGATTCAGTCAAAATAACATACTAAAGTGCAGTATACGATCTTACATGGCCGTGTTACCGTCACAATGTCCCGCATTCGTGTGATTTTTATTCTTGCAGTATCTAATCGCGATGATATTACATGTGCAAATTGTTCAGTTTTTTTTACTGGTAGCCACAAGAAACTTATAAGGTACGTATCGTTTCCGTAAGATATCTTGCAGCAATGAGCGAATTGCACTCTGTAAGTGCAATAAAATCTGTCCGACCAGGAAAATGAGAACAGTCTGGGAGACACATCGGAATTTTTGAGGTCGCGAATAAACGAAAAAGCGCATTTACTCAACGAGAACGCCAGCAGTGCAAAGATTAAAAACGATGTTTTTACAGCTCCTTTTTTTATGAGTGTAATAAGCGGAATTTTTCGCGAAAAACTCTATTTGCACTAAAATCATGGTGGCGAAAAGTTGGAAGGAATTCTTGCGATTCCGCTTTACCTTTTGCATGTCGCCCAAGCGAGGAAAACTTTCCCCGCGGGGGTAGTTAAATTTACTTCTTTAGATGTCAGATGGTACGAAAAATGGCGCATCGAGTCGCTACATTTTTGCATATTACGATCGTTCATTTGCGTGTCGCAACATTTGAGTGGAGTGTCCTCATGTCGCGGTACATCCACTCGCGCGTCCATTACAATTTCAGAAAGGTATCCGTTTATATTAACGCGTTACAGTTTACTTTCTAGTTGTTCATTTGCGTCCAGCTTCGACTTTATACGCAATCGGCCTAACTCGCATGGAATGAAAATCCGAGAGAGTAATCGGTATGTGTGTGTGTGACTCGCTTTTCGCGAGCAGGCGGTTGTGATTAATCGGAACTGTTTGAAAAGATTCTATACGCGATTAATACAGTGCAGTGCTGTTCGTGGCAGTGAATATCGAGTTTTTTACTTTTTCCTCGAAAACCGGAGCGTCCAGCTTAGTTAGGATTAAAATGGTAATGGTGCTGGCCATTCATACATGTTTCCGCGCTTGGAAAGGCCTGAAAAAGAAAAAAATTGGAGAGATAAAATTTACCCGTGATACGCAAGAATCAATTCCCTTTTATTGAATACACATAACGCTCACGCCGAGCGTAATGCATATTGAATGTTAAAGCTGACATTCCCCTGCGGAGGCATGCAAAAATTTTATGAATATTCGTGACCTTTGCACCTTGTAACATTTATCTTGTAGCCCTCACATGGCAACACATGTTTAAGCACCTTGATCTGACGCACTGGACCCGTTTTCATCCTCGCGTATTTTCATTCCGCAAAAATATCAATGAAAATTTAGAAAAAATAATAATATTTTCAAGTCTTTTTAATAATACTTTCTAGTCTGCATAGAGTAGAATTATATGCAGAAATGATCGCAAATACTCACTAAAAGTATTTCATTTTATTACAAATACAAAGAGAAACGCGATGAAAACGTGAGTTTAGATAAAACTCTAAACGCATGCGTGCCAAAAATTTGTTTCAGCAAATTTTCGAAAGTCCTTGTACCACCAGCTTGCGGATAATACGAAATTAAAAATCGGATGGGATTGAAAGTGACTGTGTGTCAGATCAGGGTTTGGAGTGATCAATATAAACATCAAGAATGATGAATATAAATGTCAGAATAATCAATATAAAAAGGATAAAGGGTAGCTTTCGTGGTACGAAAAATGTAGATGAGAACATCTGCGATATGCTTGCCACGCGTTTTGTCTCGGCACGTCAAGCACACGGTCGGGGTCTTTTCTCTCGCGAAGTATTTCATTATTCTCCGTAATTTCCGACGGAGCTGGAATTTGCCACCACAACCCGTCATATCCGCCTGCTTCGATAACTATCGTGTGCATTCCTGCTAGTCCATTCGTTTTATCTGCTTCTCCCCCATCTCATTGTTTAACCATATATTATACATTATAAACCATTCTTTTGCTCACCCATTACTGGGATATTATTTATGGTCGATTGGAATTTCTTCGCCAAGTGAGTAAAAGAGAGAACGAGACAGAAAGAAGAGAGAGAGAGAGAGAGAGAGAGAGAGAGAGAGAGAGAAAGTGAGAGGGTAGAGAGAGAGAGTCTTTATCGAAAGTTTATCGATCGTACCGTCTGAACCTTTTTTCTCAGTGGCACACACATTCCGATCTTGACGCAAATACTGTTTTTCATTCCCACGAGATGACTCGTCATCGGTTCGTGCCTCGATTTTCGCGAGAAACATTGAAAAATTCTTCAATATCTTTAAATGCTTCTTGCCGCTGGGGACTCTATCGACGCGTAGAATACACGAGTGGATTGACCATCAGCATACAGAACGGGAATGTGTGTGGATGTCGTTCGCGATATTAATTAAAAATCTGCCTTATGCTTGACGGGCGATTTGAACATGGCATTGCATGAGCGACGCTATATCCGCGTGAAATTTAGACGAGAGTGCTCCTCCAATATTCAGCGCGAATAAAAACGACGATTTCGTGGCGCGATATTTCGGCAGTCGCGAAAAAAACGACGCGCACTCCAGCGTTCATGTGTATTTAGAAGGCTACTAAATACACGTGTTAACTTATATCCAAATAAAGAGAGGAAATGCCGTGAAACAGCCGTCCGCAAGTAAGTGGAATATATTCAGGAGGACGTCGCGGACGTTAAAGAAAACAGCGGTTGCTCCTAGCTGCTTTATGCTGACGCGAAGGATGCGCTTTGCATCGCGTGTTGTTCCTTATCATTTAATAAGAATCCTCTCAGGGTGTGCTGGACGACTTTGCGGGCACGTCATGCAAATCAAAAATAAAGGGAGACAGAGAGAAACGGCAGCGGAGGTATTGAAAAGGTTAACACTAAGAAAAAAGTGTTTGCTACTTTTGTAATTATATTCACACAAGAAAATAATTGCTATAAATTATGATAAAGAAACCATGTTTTTATATATATTAAACTCTATTTTATAATGTTAGCGATAATAACTTTGTATACATGTTACTACTATCGTTTTTGTCTTAGAACAATCAAAATATATATCTGAGTGAAAATAACTATAATTTTAGTTAGATCAACTTTCTTCTCTCAATATAGAGGATATATATATTTATTACTTCAGCTTACATGCCAGGAAGGAAAGACGACTTTTTAATGAACGCAATTTTAAAGCAATTTTAGTGAGCGCACAGAATTACGCTCAAAACACGTTCTCATTTCGACGACATCGTTCGGCGTTATAAGTTAAGTACGTGCGCGGAATTTCAGGTTCTCTTTAAACTGCCTTTTCGAATTACCGTTACTCAGCCCCGCCGTGAAGAAGTGGAAACAGCGCGGTAATTTACTTAATTCGGTGCGCCAAGGGGAAATCCATTTTCTGGCCCGGTCAATAATAATATACTGATGTACAGTCGTCGGCGGTTGGCTGAAAAAAAGGCCAGCGCGAAGATAAGAAAAGAGCCGGTTTAAACGATCAGATTAATCGCGACACATATATTATTCTTCTTCCTTTTTTATTAGTCGCGAGTTAATTGCATTACGATGTTCCCGTTCACGCCGTTGTCCTTTCCCGTATCCGTCAATGTGTCTCTATCAGATAAATGGAGGAGACAGACAAAAGCGTTACAAATTGCAATTTGATTTGTTTCCAATTTGACAATATCACCGTGCGTTCGAGTGAAATTGTAACTGGTCCATCCATTCACGTAAATACACGTACAAAAAAAGACTTCATTTCGGGTAACTGAATGGGGACTAAATGAAAAACAAGAAGTAATATATTTGTTATTGTGACCGAAAATATTTGTTATTGTGACCGAAAGTATTTGTTACATTGACCGAAAATATTTGTCTGGTTGTTCAGCTGCATTAAAAATCGCTCAAATGACTGAGAGCAGTTGGCTGAGTAGGAACCTCTTACAGGAATTCTTTTGTTCCTACAAGCGAGTTCTTCACCTGATCCCCAAGTAGCAGAAAATTCGGTTACACTAACGGAGTTGTTTTTGTGGAAACCTTGATTTTTCGAGGTGCGTAATTTGTAACTCATTATTCTTTTGTAACCGATTTATGCAAACATACCGACATGCTTCATTAAATATCGTAGCATATCAATTTTAATTATAATGCGTAGCGTACAAATATGCTGTGTGGAATGCAGTTTGCGGTTGAAATAGGCCAAATTCATCGACACGAAACTAATTTATGATGAAATAAATTGAAATTCCGGAAATCATTACTAATACATGTTTTTAAGTAAACAATTATTCATTGTCACACATTTGTCATTATTTATAGCTAATATTCAACACACTCTCCACTCTTTATATTCACTCCGGTCTCCATTTATTCGCAATTATGCAACTTGTATCGCGAATATTACGCGTGTCGTGTATATTTAATTTCGCATCGCTTCGCCGGGTTATTATGCAAAGTGCATATTATGTACGATTAATAAATTATTAATGAATAATCGATGTCGCGTTACGCGATTTTATTGCTGTATAACTGTAAAATGCTTAAATACCATAACATATTAAACATTGCGGTGTAAATATTGAAAATATGCCACTCGATATCGCCACTTTGCCTCTGTTATTTGTCTATTATCGTATTTCAGCTTTATTATCGTCTCTACAAAAACGCGATAATAAATGCTATATATGTAATTTTTTAATACTTTTACCAAATATCTATCACTAACGCAGGAAGATAAGATAACACGGAAAAAACAATTCCGTTGATGCAGCCGAATTTTCAGCCATTTTTCTCAGGGATCAGACGAAAACTCGATTGTAAGAACGGAAAAATTCCTTTATGAGACTTCTATATAGTCAATTGTTCTCAGTTGCCTCAACCGAGTTCTAATATCGCTGAATGTTCAGACGAATATTTTTGGTTGCGAACGGAAATATTAGTTTTCATAACGAAGATATCGTTTCTAATCACTTAATTTTCAGTTGGTTTCTATTCGGTTACACCAACTAAAAATTTTTTTCCGTGTCGACAAGTGTCGATGTATATATTTGGCGCGTAATTTTGTGTCATTTTGTCTTGTAATAACTAAAATGCAAACATGCAGCAACATAGCCACTTTGCAAAATAAAGAAGGCTTCTTACAAAATATATATTCTGGTTAGTAGTTCCAGGATTCTCATGAGAGGTTTTCACAGCTCTCCTGCCGGCCCTTAATTTATCTCGCCAACTTTATCTTGTCCTCCCATATGCTCGATTTCAACTATTTTATGAATGAAAATTTCCTTTATTATCCGAAAATATATCATACATTTGCAGGAAACTTCATTGTAGCTAATAACACGTTACTTAACTTTATTCACTCATGATGATAAATATTAATATAAAATTTCGAGAATCTCGAAAATTTACTTTGTTATTACTGAATCATTTTTTTCTATTTTATAACTGTAATATTTCGATTTTAATAAAACTCAGGCAAAGGTATTCATATTCTAAAAGGATTATTTCGCGATTTTGTATCCATTGTTCTTCTCAAGATAGATGCTCTAAAACGAGTACATACCTCTGGAGCAATCTAGACCCGGTCTCTCCTACTTCGGGATACAACTTCTTCGTATTTTTAGTGCACAGTGTTTTCCCAGTTTTGCCTTATTCTCACGTTCTGTTTGACTTTCCTCATCCAATTTTAGCAAAGTTTGCGCGCGCGCGTTTGTCTCTTCCCGATGTGATCCATTTCCATATTTCGGTGAAACGTCGTTGTTAGGCAGTTTGACCCGTGTATCTATAGACCGTAGAAAGTTTCGCAAACTTTCGTCAATCACTCTCACATGTCTGTTCTTTACTTCCATCCGCATTCATACCTCTCCGCAAGCGCTCATTGTGATTTGTAATCCGCGCACTCTCGTCTCCCGTCGATCCGCAGGACTCGCATCCCGACACGATTGATCGTTCTCGTGGTATGGAGTCCTCTTAGAGAGTCGTCACGATGGCTCAAGCCGGCGTGCACACTGGCAAGCAAAAATCATCATCTATGGACCGAGGGTGAACGGAGAATGGAGAATCAAACGGCTGATTACCATGGGGACGTTTACCAATGGAACCATACGGTATCGGCGGATGAGGGAGGTGCGAAGACGGAATATTACCTGCCCAATTGGACCGATCTTGTCCTGGCGGGATTATTCACGATGCTGATTATCGTTACTATAGTAAGCGGTCACTCGTCGTGCAATATTCGAAGCACTGTCTAAAACACTTTTTCATTCGTCTCAAGCCACTCGTTTTAACTCTTTGAGGCCCAGCCATCGATCTCGTTCGAGTAAAATTCTTTTCCTCATGAATACTCTCAAATGATGAAGAGTTTTGTGCTCCAGATAAAATTGAGAAGTACGATTTTCTGGGTGTATATTATGATGCATATTCATGTTTGTGTGCCTACAGAACTTAATAATTTTATAATCATGATTATGAACACAAAAGCGTCAACCTTGTATCTTAAGGTGACATCGATCAAACAAATGGAGAAAATAAAATTTTATATTTTCTGATGGAAAACTTTACACGATTTCGAATGTCAACGATTTTGCTGCGCATATATAATCGTTATATTGATATCTTCATATTGATATCTTTATATTGATATATAATCGCTATGTTGATTTCTTCAACAAGTAAATTAATCTCACGAATCGAGACGAATCGAAAAATATAACGTGCTATCCATGATGGATAGATAGTGTTATATTGGCAGAATTATTACTTCGCCAATACAAAACATTTGAGCAGGAAGTGAATGTACACGATTATGTACACTGGGCCTTGAAGAGTTAATCCACAATGCACTTATACATTATTTATTGCAATATACTCAATATCTCGATAACATGAAAATCACTTTCTATTAGATGGTAAACTTAGTTCCTGCGGCTCACAGTTAGATGACGTTAGTTGTAGGTATAATTTATTTTGACATCTGAAACTGGCTGCATTTTAGAGGTTAGACATTTATCAATAAAATTCAGTGCGAAGAGATTCATTTAAGCGAGCAGTGCTATTTTTTCTTTTGATTAAATATGGAACGTGATAAGTTGTTTTTTCGACATGTGCTACTTCATTACTTTAACTTGAAAAAAACTGCAGCTGCAGCTCATAAATTGCTTTTCGAAGCTTATGGCAATTATGCTCCATCGGAAAGAACATGCCAAGTGTGGTTTCAGCGATTTAAGAGTGGTGATTTTGATGTCAACGATAAAGAACGCTCAGGCCAACCGAAAAAGTTTGAAGACACCGATTTGCAGGCATTATTGGACGAAAACTCTACTCAAACGCTCCAAGAATTGTCTGCAGCATTAAATGTTACTCCGATGGCTGTTTCCAAACGTCTACATGCAATGGGAAAAATTCAAAAGGAGGGAAAATGGGTACCACACGAATTAACCGCAAATGCCATTGCGAATCGCTTAAACATCTCTATTTCTCTGCTCGCCAGGCAGAAAAAGAAGAGTTTTTTGTGGCGCATAGTGACTGGCGATGAAAAATGGATATACTTCGATAATCCTAAACGAAGAAAATCATGGGTAGACCCTGGCCAACCATCGACATCCACACCAAAGAGAAATATTCATGGCCACAAAGCAATGCTTTGTATTTGGTGGGATATGCACAGCGTCGTTTATTATGAGCTACTCAGACTTAACGAAAGTATCACGGGGGATCGATATCAATCACAATTAAACCGTCTGAATGAAGCATTGTTGGAAAAAAGGCCAGCAGTAGCCAGCAATCGACGTAAAGTCATGCTTTTGCACGACAACGCTCGACCACACGTTGCCAAAGCCGTCAAAGAAACACTGATGCAGCTCGAGTGGGAAGTTCTCCCGCACCCAGCGTATTCACCAGACTTAGCTCCTTCGGACTATTACTTGTTCCGGTCGATGCAGCACGGCTTGGTGGATACACACTTCAGAAATTACGAGGATGTGCGAAAATGGATCGACGAATGGATTGCATCAAAAGACCAATCGTTCTATCGTCGCGGAATCTACGCGTTGCCCGAAAGATGGGAAAAATGTATAGCTAGCGAGGGAAAATACTTCGATTAATGTATTTTTTGCTTTTGATGTCGAAATAAATGAGTTTTTTAAACAAAAAAACCGCAGGAACTAAGTTTACCACCTAATAATTAAGATTCCTGGGTATTCGCTTCGGAATTCTGGATTGATAATGTCAGAAGCGAAGGAACGCATCCAAAATTCTTGCGTGCTATTTCCAAATAAAAGGATATTATATGATCGTTTAAGCATACTTGTAAAATGCTCCATAAACTATTCCCCTAACAATCAATAAATAGCTGCCAAATTAACGTGATACGCAACCTTCCTCTTAACCTACCTTCTCTTGTGAATTTGTTACGTTTATTTTACTATTTATATTATTATTAACTATCAAGGGAAAGGGAGAGTTCCTGGAATATTTTACAAGTACGCTCCTGTGATCTACAATGTTCTTTCATACAAATATCTTTTTATTTAAAAACGACACGCAAAAATTTTCAGCTATCATATTCCTCATTTCTAACTTCACAATCTAACATGGCTGTAGCGAATACTCATGAGCCTTAAAATACCACGCATGCGTATTTAATGAGCGCAATGTTTTAATCACGGTTGTTTGAACTGTCACGGGAGCGCGAGTTTACAACGATTATGAGCTCTTTCTCGTAATGTTACAGGTCGGCAATACTCTAGTGATTGCGGCTGTAATTACCACCAGGCGATTACGGTCCGTGACTAATTGTTTTGTGTCTAGCCTAGCTGCGGCGGATTTACTAGTCGGTCTAGCGGTGATGCCACCGGCGGTGTTGTTACAGGTATACGCGACGTTTACCACTCGGGATTCAATATGCAGCTGACAGACACATGCGAGATATCTTTAGTTCGGATGTTATGACGCGAACTCTACGCGAGCTGTCGCGATGAGATCTTATTTAATTATCGCAATCGGCGCGCATCATCCACGAAACAAATTGTGCGCGCGGCACGTCACCGTAACGTTGCTCGCGGCGGCATTTCATTAACGTTGGCATTTAATAATTGCCTCGCGAGTAAACACGTACAGCATCGCAGATTCCTGCCCGACACTATCCGCATGTAACGTGAAACAGCAATTAGCCGGAACAACAATTACGACACTCGCGGTACTCACCTTCGCATGTTCGCGCTTTAAAAAACAAAAGTGCAACGTCCATTTCTTTGGTGTTTCATTGCGGAATTCTTCGAATTTGCTGTTTTACGTTTAGTCCGTTTTGTGACGGACAGGTTTTTAGAGCAGTTAGACAAAATAACGTTTTGCAACAGCTACATGGAGAGAGTATATATATTATAGAGTATATATATTATAGTTTCTTTCTATATATATACATAAATTTTCCCAATTTTACTATGTTTTTAATAGTACAGAAAGACTGTCAGTAAAGCCGGGATCAGACTATGCATTGGAGATTGAGATTGCGTTGAGATTGCAGATTGAAGATTGGATTTTGACCAATCAGAATACAGAAAGCAAAGATTGAGATTAAAGATTGGAATTAGAGTTCTTTTTTTTTAATCTACAATCGCAATATTAGCCAATGCCTTAGCGATTTTTTGACCGCGTGATAGATCCGTTTTTGGCTGCGTCCCGAAATTCACTGAAATTCTATAGTATATGTAATATAAACTCTAAATTTTCATTACTGGCAATGAATTTCGGAACGCAGCCTTTACAGACGAGGATTTTTGAAAGTTCAGAGAAAGCAAGAGAGGTTAAATTTCGTACAATATAACGAAATTTATTTACAATTACATAATACACGTAAAGAATCAATCATATTAAGAATCACTGAGATCTCACTAAGCTAAATTATTTTCTGAACGTAACCATATTATTAATTGCAATACAGATCGCAATCATACAGTGTGATTGAACAATCTTTAATTTTCAGTCTTTAATCTCAATCTCCAATGCGTAGTCTGATTCCGGCTTAAATATATTTTGTCAAGGAATACAGACTATTTCTCTGGAAACATAGCAAATGTTTTTATAGTATATTTTAGTTTCTGAAATATAACACATATGAAATAAAAGCACAAACAATTACTGCAGAATGTCAATTTATTCCTCGGTTACAAAATCTCATAGTAATTTTTACTATAAAATTCTGCTTAAAATGTTTAGTTAATCTGTTATGTGTAACAAATCCATTGTGTTCAATAATATATTTTGTTTCGTTAATATATTACGTAGTGTCTTAATATATCATGTTCCAATAATTATATTTAATTAACAGTGTAACTAATATCTTAACGATCGAAGAACGAAATTTACAGTCAAAATATAGTTGAAGAAGTCGAAGGAACGGACGTTGGCACTTTCTTTTCTCTCGAGTACGAGCATTGACTTCTTTCGTCCTCGTAAAAATGTAGCACCTCGAAAATCGAATATCCCTTGATGAAGCTTACAGGAGGGACTTGGGAGTTGGGCGAGATACTGTGCGATTCTTGGGTCTCCCTCGACATTCTACTCTGCACGGCCAGTATTCTCTCGTTATGCGCCATATCTATAGACAGGTAAAGCGGATCATACGCATTTTCGCATCACGTCACGTAGATCTAAACGGGACTATCGGCGAGCGTTGCGCTCGTCGTTCTGCTTCTCGCAAATAGATTTCCTCGTCATTAAAAAAGAAAATTTACGCGACGAGGAAACCTCCAACGCCGGGATTTAACGAGCTCCTGCGCACGTCAGGAAAAAGGAAAGAAAAACGAAACGAAACGAAATGATGGCGGGCGCGAGTAAATTTTCCGGCCTGTAGGAAGTTTGCTTAAACGATAAAGTATTTTATTTTGTTGACTCATCGCTATAATCAGACAGGCGTATATTGCTCACTGGAAGCTGTTGCTATCTTATCTATCGTAGATATTTTTTCTTGCGGCTTCTCACAGCCCTTGCGTGTACGTGCGATAAACTGTAAATTCGCAAAACGCACACGACACTCGAAATCTCGAGTGTTATCAACGAGCTATAGGGTTATCTTAATTCCGATTATAGACTAACAAGATACGGCGCGCTGGAACTTGAGTACACGTTAAATTACATTGAATTAATTACACAGGAAAATATTTTACCTCTAAGAAAAGCGATTACTCAGTTTACTTTCCTTCTTTGAAGCAATAATTAGCTCCAACTTTCAATTTTTTCTCGGTAATGATCTTTAAATACTCATCACAAATTTTTTTAGAAAAGCTCACAGTCATGTATTTAAAAGAAAAATGTATTCCCTTTACGATAATATGGGAAACCTTCGTCGAAGGAAAAGTTAATTTGTCTCGGCTGAGCAAGCAAACCGAGCTTTTATTTTACTTCTAATATTCTTGATGCAAAACTTGCTAGGATTCGGGATGTATTTTGAAAAAATTTGACGTTTATGATGATACAATGTGATAGATTTGCGGATAGGAAACATGAAACAACATAAAATATTTGAAATAAGCATCATTTACTTAAGTGCAGCGTGTATTTTTCCATATATATATTTCCGTGTGCATCTTCGTTCAAGGTATCTGGCCGTGACTCAGCCGCTGATATACAGCCGTCGACGTAGGAGTAAAAGACTGGCCGGGCTGATGATCGTCGCGGTATGGGTTCTGGCTGGGGCCATTACGAGCCCGCCCTTGCTGGGCTGCTTCCCGCGCGCGACGAACCGCGATATCAAAAAGTGCTCCTACAACATGGACTCCTCGTACGTGATATTCTCGGCGATGGGTAGCTTCTTCCTGCCGATGCTGGTGATGCTGTACGTGTATGGCAGGATTTCGTGCGTCATCGCGAGCAGGCATAGGAATCTGGAGACCAGCGAGGCGGAGAATGTCCGAGCACGTCGTAAAATCACGGTGAGAGAAACATTTGACTCGAAGTCTCTGCTTGGAGATGCAATCGAGGAAGGAAGGTGTCGTTGCATGCGACGAAGCGACGCGGCTTTCGCCGTTTTATGTTGTATATTTCTCGTTATGTGACACGGCGTTTATTGGGTACTTACCTCGCTGTGTGATTCAACGACATCGTCGAACTGCCATTGGCACTGTCGTATCACGATCGTTATCGGAGTTAAGAAGCTTCTTCAGTTGAAGCGAGACTTTGACGTGACCCTGATCCTTCGACACTAAAATTTCTCGCTTAAAATCTCCCCAAGGCAATTCGTTTTTTCTTTCTCTTGCGAAATATGATATTAATGGCAAGTTGTTGGAATTTCACTCGATGAGAATTCTCGATTTGATATTTGAGGCTTTCGAGAATTCTCGAGTTTACGGTAAACACATTCCATGCGCGGAAATTTGCGTGCACAGCCGATTTATATTCCAAGGCGCCGAGGAATCGAGAAGAGAGCTTCCGCGAAAATTTTTCCGCGAGACGACTTTCCGCCGGGCGAAGCCTTTTCTGGACGGCGTTCGTTCTACAAACGGAACACGACGACCGTCCATTCCTGTAATTAACTTTTGAAACGACACCGTCGCGCGCACAGAAACAGCTGGAAAAAAGGAGGAGCAAAGGAAAGAGATCATTACAACGTGTATAATCAGCAGAACCGATGCGGCGGTCGCGCGCAACGACCAACGTCGCGGTGGTCAAATGCAAATATCATAACCATTTGCTCCGAATACAAAAGAAGCGCTTCCAATCGTGAAGGGAACGCTGCAAAAATCAAGGATTAATCCTGCTTTTAATGCGAAACGTATCACGGATTTGTTCGACGGCGCGCGTTGACTGAAGATAACGAAACCGTTCGCGTACTTTCATTCAGCGGGAGATTAAGGAGACCGACGGCTCTCTCACGGGCGCCGACGTCGTAACAGAAGGGACGTGGATTAAATTTGCATTATCCAACCTTACGTAACTAATACGTTATTAATCATGTCGCGCAGCGCGTCTTACACACGTCTCCCTTGTCGGAATATAATTTAGTTACGTAACAATACGTGCACAACTTCGCAGCGAACAGACATCTCCAAGGCCCGTACCAATAGTCCTTATTTGAGATTTGTTTCACATGAAATACTCAAATCTGAATTTCAAGTTATACTAGACCTCCTCGTTTGAATCATGCAATATTCGTGACTAGAGTTATGAAAATATCAACCGAAAATTTTTCCCCGTTCAATAACTGACTTGAACAAATATGTTTTAGTGCAAACTGATTGTCGACCGATTTGAGCAAAATTAATCGTCAGTCGAACGATGATTTTTGTTGAAAACAATTAATTGGTTCCTAGCCAAATTTTCTCATATTAATCAATTAAACAAAATAATTAATCCAAAAAGTAATTAATTACTCGCCACCCTGTTCGTTAAATTTGTAATTGCGGTTTAATTGAAAAACTCGCATCTCGAAATTCAGATTTAGATACCTCACTTGAGACAAGCTTCAAGTGATGACTATTAATACAAACTTAAGAGTATCGTCGCTTTAACAGGATGGAAATGAAAAGATGACGATCAAAGGAAAGGATATGGCACTATAGCAGTAGAGGAAAAACATATCGGAACTTAATTCAATCGGATGATTCGCGAGTCTCACCTTCGGCGCGTCCGTTACATAAAAATGCGCGCACGAAATGACATCGTGCGTTTGTCTCGCAGATTGAACGTAGCAAGAGTGTTCGGACGCAACGAACGGATTACGTCGAGAGCAACATGACTTGCGAGAGACCGTCCGAGGAGGCCGAGCCGACGAGCATGTGCAGAAAGTTGGGCACAATTCGCGGTAATCAGCAGAGCTGTATCAACAGGGTCGCTAGGGAGACGAAAACTGCGGGTACCTTGGCGGTGGTCGTGGGCGGTTTCGTCGCGTGCTGGTTGCCATTTTTCATTCTGTACTTGGCGACACCGTTCGTACCTATGGAGCCCCCGGACATCCTCATGCCCGCTTTAACCTGGCTAGGTAGGTGGAGAGGATGGGCGGTCGTTAGGCACCCTCCGTCCTCGGACTCCTCGACAAATCTGGGAGTCGATTTGGCTCCCGGACAAAATCTGGCCTCAGACGGTATCTGTCACGGCGATTTCTTTCTCTCACAATTTCCTTTTCGGAAACGGCGCTTTTCAATCAAGATTGTTCTCAGCGATAAAAGACTCTCAGACGAAAATAAAGAAAGAAGGAAAAACGGGACGGTGAGAGCCGACAGCGGGGGTGAGTAGTTTCGGGACACCGTATAATGGGATGTTTATTATTTAGGGTGGATTAACTCGGCCATCAATCCGTTTATCTACGCCTTCTATTCGGCAGACTTCCGCCTCGCTTTCTGGCGACTAACATGTCGGAAATGTTTCAAGAGCAGGCTGAACTTGGACGGCACGAATCGGAAATTACCCATTCCGGTTAACTGGAAAAAAGACGCGTCGAGGACGTAAAGAGATCCCTGCGCATGAATTCCGAACTTGCTTAATTACGTAGCGACTGAAATTAGAAGGGCGATGGGTGGGGGGGATGGGTGTCGATCGCATCGAATTTTATGTTTACTCGCAACCGCCGTACATTGTCAAAGAATGACACGTACGAGAAACGCATCTATTCTGTATATGTGTACGCTGGTAGCCAATCAATCGATTATTATTACGCCGTTTTATATGATACATAAAAATTTCACTACGCACAATACGGCGGAATACGTGTATAACTCTACTCTCGAGAATTGCATGATTAATTATTCTCTTTAGGTACAACGTCGCGCACAACGATCGACCCGATTGGTCACCGTAGTCTCGTTTGAATGTTCGTTAGCTTTCAGATATTTTCGCTCACGCTCGATCGAGTCAGACTTCTACCGAGGCTTCTTGCAAAATTCCACAATTTTATTTAAACAGATTCTGCCGGAGCAACGTTTATTCATTTTCACTCTAATAACTTCACTTCGTCCTGTCGCTTTGCGTACAAGAAGGTGTATCTGTGTTGATTTTATTGAAAGGTTCGCCGGTATATCGTCGAGTAGAAATTTAGAATTTACGCATTTACGAATCCCGCAAATGCTAATTTATATCTCCAAATAATGCTCCTTGGGTTGCAAATCCTCGCATAAATCTGCCTCCTTTTCATTTTTATTTTGCAGAGTTATCGCAACGAATACAAATCCAAATCTCCATTGCTGTATTCCGTTCACACATCTGTGCTATCTTTGCCCTCGGTATTCCTTCCTTTTCCCGTATTTCTCTGTATTTCAAGTTCGACAGAATATACAGGGTTAATGTAGAATCGAAATCTCGACTTGGGCAATCGATAAAAGACGAACGAACTTTCTGTACGTCTAACTTTTTGCCTTTAACAACATTGAAATAAAAAAGGCAACTTTTGTTACATAATGTAAAATAATTACATAATGTAAAATAATTCCATCAACTAATACAAATTAATTTCTCTCTTTACCTCTTTGTATGTACGGCGTGATAAATTTAAGGGTAAAATACCGCTTAAGAAAGAATTTTGCAATTTACGCAAATACGTACGGTAAAAAATTATACATATTTTTCATGTGTATAACGTAGCTCGTCAACACATAAAAATTCTTTTGACACTACGCCACGTAACTACTTTATTAACGTATCCACATTTAAATATAAATGTATGTGCGTTTTAGTGCAAATGTACTCGGAGCATGTAGCAGATTCTCCCTATCAAAACAGAGATTATGACGTAAAGATAAAAAATTTACGCGAATGTAGTGTATAACCATGTTTAATCTCTCTTATGAGATAAGTAATGTATAATAGATTATATAATAAGATGTATGACTGATGCCTAATCTGTGATCAATATCGATGTAATCATTGTCACATTCATTCGTGACATTTGTATACGACGAATAAAAATTGAAATGTTTCCTGTTTAATCGCCGTATCATTGTACGCGTACATCTAATTTCTCTCTCTCTCTCTCTCTCTCTCTCTCTCTCTCTCTCTCTCTCTCTCTCTCTTTTTGCATTTACGTAAAACATTTTTACATGTATATTTTATATTTGACATTCCGAGGAAAACTTGCTATATGCATCGAATACTTCTTATCGCTACTTTTTACTAGCTCTTCCGCATCAGAAATGTATAATATATAATTTTAATTTAATAATTTATATTTATTTATTCGTAGACACAGTTTGTATATAGAATATAACAGCGAAACATCATATATATTAAATCATGTGAATTTATCAATGTAAAGGTAGAGAATGAGAAATCATAAATTATATATATCATTTAGAATGAAGCTGGTTAATATTTGCGGTTGTCAATTGCAAATATTTACCAGTTTTAATTAAGAGAATTTTATTATTTTAGGGAAATATTAACGACTAAAAACATATGTTAAATTAATTATAGATATTAGTTAATCGAGAGATTTGGAAGAAATTTCATAATCAATTGTTAAAGACTGTAGATATTCTACGTAACAAATTTTGCTAAAAAGCAAAAAACCGATATATCATTTCTTTTATTTCTCAGTATTTTTAATAATTCTGTGCATATAATTAATACTCTGTGTCAGTTATATATCTTCGCAGAAGACAAAATGCATAGCTAATCTATCTGAAACTTTAATATAGTTCCGTGCGCGCGTGCGATTTCAGTATTATAAATGGAATAATTTATTTCTATGCTAATTCTATATACTTGATCAATTAACGTGAACTTGTACAGAATATTGGATAAATTAGAGAGATCTTATACTCTCTCTATGATTCGTATTCATAAATAAACTTGTATATATTATACAATGTATACTATTCCTAATTATCCGAAAAAGCTTAAGATATCCTAGAATTATCCTAGATATGTATTCAGAACATTTTACCTTCTTATTTACAGAATATCCAGGACGATGTTCAAGATGATTTCAGCACGCGTTGTGCTATGTGAGATATTTAGATGTAAATTCTTAAAATTATCTTTAGGTGAACATTTGTATATGGAAGATATCGCAACAGTTATTTTAATTTATGTGTGGAGATAATCAATAAAAGCATATGCTTCATACGTAATAATGTGTAACTGGGAGAATTAATTTCGCTTCATATTCAAACATAGTGCTAATATTAATATAAATTAAAATCGAGAGTAATCGCCCTAACAGCACAGATGCCCACACTGAGGGAAAAATTATCTTAAAATCAACAAATATTTCTTTGATGGCTATTAACATATTTACTTAAATCTAAATTCTTTTTATTTAAATCAAATATTATTTACTTGATTTAAGTAAACAATATTTTGTTTAAATAAAGAAAATTTAGATTTAAATAAATATGTTAATGGCATCTATCAAAGAAATATTTGTTGATTTTAAGGTAATTTTTCCCTCAGTGCAGGAGACGTCCAGAATACGTCCTGAGAACATCCTAGAGACGTTTCTACGTCCTGAGGACATCTCTGGGACGTCCCCAGGAGATCTTATGCTGTATGGGCGGTTAATTTGTAACAATATTTTCATAATTTTTACTAAATTATTAATAATAATATTTAATAGAATTTAGACAGAATGCAAACAGACTTACAATTCGAGCTTGAATAAGCAGGATTCAAGTTTTAATAAAGTTACTCGTTACTTAGACCCGTTACGTCAAAATTAGGCCCTTTAATTGCGGCTTCATTAGTTCCGAAGTCTCCGTTACGAGCCGCCACTTTCTTTAACGACGAATTGAGATATAATACTTGAGAGAATCCTAAGAGCGGATATATGACGTAAGATTTCTTGGAATGTGCTTTTTTCAACCTGCTGTCTGAAGCAGTACGAATATAAAAAACTCATTAAATACTCCAAAGAGAAGAATAAAAGGATTTAGGGGCTGATTTGAAATGATCTTCATATGTAAAACGTTAGCTTTAATCGATACGTATAAGTCGATACATTAAAATATATATTTCAACGTCCACAGAAAATAGGCGCCATTCTTGACCAACAACAAATCGTAAAAATTTACATCCAGTTTAAAACAATTTATAACTAGTTACAACAGCGTTTGCAATTAATTTAGCCGAAACTAATATGAGTTCTAGTTCCGACTTTGCATTTACAAAAATATGTCATGAGAAAGAAAGTAATAAATAATAAAAAGTAACACAATTA
>NW_022639619.1:686583-753710 GCF_010583005.1 Odontomachus brunneus | reverse complement strand
AACAATTTTTTCATAAGACAAGTTTGATGTAAAATTTTCCGCTCTTTCGAAATCCGCAGTCAAAAATAGGGTGTCCCATTAGAAAAAACCATCGTGACCTTGAAGTAACCTTCAAAATTGACCTCAAGGTCAAAACCAATGGTACAATTGAATGACCCCCTCTGTCCTGGTCAACTTTTATCTAAACCATTTTTTTGTAGATACCGTAATTTGGAAGATATTCGGATCCATAGACTAAAATGACTCACCCTGTATATATATATTTTTTTTTTTTATATCACGTAAATTTGTACGACTTTATCCCGATTAAATATAATTTCTTAAACCAATACGATTCAATGTTTTCCTAGACGCGTGTAGCAAAAATTATGTAAATGATAAGAGCTGTTGATTGAAATTCATTCAATACATCTTAATTTGCATTTTGTCGCAAAAACTAATCTGATGTCATCGGTTTGTTATGTCTTTATCCTAGAAAGTTAAACAAATTTAAGATATCAATTTAAATTTATATTATATTGATACTATTTTTATATCTGACACTCTATTACACTCTATTCACTTATATCTATACACTCTATTCACTTATATCTATACACTCTATTCAGTTCAAGCAAAAAAAAAACCATACAAGGAGATATATCTGTTTACGCACGACTGATACATTTATATTGAATTATTAAAATTATTATTATTACTCTGGTTCAGGTGTTGTAGTATGGTGTGTGTCAATTTCACGTAAGTATTCGTCAAGCTCTTTAAATTCAGCTTTTAGTAAACACACTTCTAGATTAAAAGTTTTCTGACATTTTTCCGTGACAGTTTTTACTGAAATATGAAGAAAAGCCGATTAAGAGATGATGACAAGCGTAATACATATTTTTTGTGTGTATATTGTTGTATTAGCATAGTAAAATGTATTCTGATTGTGGTTTAATGCTGCGTTTAAAACTTGCTTAAAAATCAACGTTCCATACAGAAAAAAAAGATTTGATTGAATTAACCAAATATCTGGTCGAATATGAACAATCTAGAAATTCCAATTGAAGTAATCCGAATTCTGTTTAAGTTAACAAGATTTTTGGCAAACTAACCAAACATGTCTGGTTATTTAATCAAACATGTTTGGTTAAATAACTAGATATGTTTGGTTAATCTGCCAAAAATCTTGTTAACTTAAACAGAATTCGGGTTATTTTAATTGGAATTTCTGGATCGTTCATATTCGACCAGATATTTGGTAAATTCAACCAAATCTTTTTTCCGTGTAAATATTTTTACTGCATAAACGTAGCTAATAATATCTTATATTTCTTAAGAACCAAACTATGCATATAATGTAATAACGACTTACTTGCTTTTATACAGTTATCCACTATTTTGATAACATTGTCCTTTAATTGTGGGATTACTCTTTTACGAACTTCACTATACATTTTATCTACAATAATTTCTGATCCTTCCATCTATCGTCATTGTCAACGATTGTGCATAAACGTAATGGAAAGAGATAACAAATTATCAATTAAAAATTAATCGTCTTTAACAGTGCATGTAAGTTACACTTACCGCGCCAACTTTTTCCAACACACAATGGAATATACATCCGTGTTTTCTTACTTTCTCTTCGTTTCCAGATACTTTATATGTGTCATTTAATATATCATTCATTTTGAACATTTCGTCTAAAAAGTAAATAATAATATTAAAATGAAAGATATATATGTATTAACGTCACAATCTGAATTTCTATCATACGAATAGGTAACAAAGACATTAAAAATCGAGAAGAAACCGTGTATCGACTCACCACTCGTGATATTAATCATGTTAACGCATTCGTCAAAATCTTGTTTAGTAGCTAATAGTTTCCGGCTTAATCTTGGCTGCGGTTGCAAAGCTTTAGCTGAGATAAAATACTAAAATAGATAAAAATAATATTTCACGAATATATATAAACGAGAACATAGGTAACGAGAATATAGGTAAACAAAAAATATATGTTTCTTTCTGCGCTTGAATCTTTTTTATAATTTTTGTAATAATAATGTAGTTCTTACAATAAGCGAGAACACACAAACGTAGAACACAAACGTCTTCATTTTGCTTGAAATGTTGCTCTTCTAATGTCTTAAAACTGCACCAAGAATTCTCTGCGGAATCCGTTAAAGTATGTTGCATTTATATAAGAACAAAATATAAAATGCACAAGCTGAAGTCGCGAGGTTACAGGTCATCTAAACATAAGACATGTAATATGGAAGAAAAGAAAACAAATGCATAGATAATTATATAAAACATATTGCATAAATTATGAAGAGATAAAGCAGTTCAATATATATAATATACTAACTTATTATATATATTATTTTCAGATGTGAAGCGTTGAGGATGTTAAAAATATGTTGAAATGTCTTTACATTATTAAAATTATTTGAAAATTAAATAATAGAGAAACGCGTTCCATTGCGTTTATGCACAACCGTTGACAATGACGATAGATGGAAGGATCAGAAATTATTGTACATAAAATGTACAGTGAAGTTCGTAAAAGAGTAATCCCACAATTAAAGGACAATGTTATCAAAATAGTGGATAACTGTATAAAAGCAAGTAAGTCATTACTACATTATATGCATAGTTTGGTTCTTAAGAAATATAAGATATTATTAGCTACGTTTATGCAGTAAAAATATTTACACGGAAAAAAAGATTTGGTTGAATTTACCAAATATCTGGTCGAATATAAACGATCCAGAAATTCTAATTAAAGTAACCCGAATTCTGTTTAAGTTAACAAGATTTTTGGCAGATTAACCAAACATATCTGGTTATTTAACAGCTTACATTTAATTTATTGCAAAGATATCTCAGAGAAAAATCGTTCAATATCATATCCCATGATTTATTTTCTGGAGATCGACAGCTAATCGAGGTAAGATTATTATTACGAAATTGAAATTCCGCAAAACGAGGGAAGGAATAATTAACGTTATATTCTAATGGTTTATCTTTAATAAAAATGTGTATTGTTCACTTATAAAACGCCACGCATTGATTTTCACGATACCTGTCCTTGTGGCTATCTTCCGTTACTTAAATCTACGATCACTTTTAAGCTCTGTTTAATGCACGGAGTGCAGAGAGATGTTAACATTACAATGACTCGCTCTAAATCTTATTCTATTCTTCCAAAGTATTAAGCCAACGCAATGATTGATCGAACATCACATTCCCTCTCTTGGTCTAGAGTTACCCGCGTAAAACGCTTCGATGAAAGAACATTAGCGCAATTTGCGCAATTTGATAAGTGACTCTGGAAAAATTCGCCTGGTCGATCAGCATATCGGATGAACGATGATCAGTCGAGCTCTACGAGCTATACTGATAAACAGTGTTGTCCAGATTGTAGAAAGCTATCTGCTCGTCGATCCATCTACGCCCGTTAGCTACGTTGGCGTATACGCCAGGAGTACCGTCCTCACCGCAGCCAAGTCCCCAGGCGACGATGCCGGCTTGGACGTATCTGTTCGGGTCGTTCTTCAGCGGGCACACCAGAGGACTTCCGCCGTCACCCTGCAGGCAAAGTTAAACGATCACTCTTCCGAACGAAAAACATGAAAAAAATTCTCGTCAAACGGCTGTTTAAAAATTAGAATAATTATTCAGTCTCAAATTTTTATTTTATTTTCTTCCAAAGACGAAAACTGGCAGCTCACGCGTTTGCCTAATGCGAAAATAATGCGACGGTGTGTCGTATTTTTCAGGAATAAACGTGTAGTAACACGCGACAGATATGTCGCCTTTCCGTGGAAATTAAATTTACCTTGCAAGTGTCTTTTCCTAATTCTCCACCCGCGCAGACGAAGCTCTTGTCTAGTACGAAGTATTTTCCTAGCCTGGTAGTGCGCATGATAGTCTGGCAGGTTGGGTTGGGTACCATAGGGAGCTCCACCTTCTTCAGGATCACCTGATAACGTCCTTCTTTGCCTGTAATTAAGTACAATTACGTAAAGCCGCACAATTACGTATCAGCCTGGGCCAGTTTAAATCAAGTTTGGACTTTGAACTCTGTGTCCAGGCTATTAATACAGTACGTTACGTTTCGGGGAAGTCAGGTAATCGACACTAACTTCCCTCTTCATCGCTTCACGCTCTCTTACCGAACACATCTTTGCCCCATCCGCTGGCGAAGCATCTGGATCCGTCGAAGACTGCGCCTGTCTCCGGTAAGCACACGATGTCCACGTTCTCCGCGTATTCTACTGGTTCCTTCAGGATTAGGATCGCATAATCGTTAAAGAGCGCACCCGAGTGGAACTTTTCGTGAACCACGACTGTCTCGACGTCGCGGTCCTGATGCGGGAAGACCTCGCTCTTTGTCATCGTGTCCCATTCTCCCGCACGGATCTTCAACTCTTGCGGTTGCTTCCTGTACCGATCGATTGCGACGTATCGCAAAGTTAAAGGAGCAATGAGCAAAGGCGCGAAAAGCGAAAACGCGAAGTGAGTAACGTTTCTCTCCACGATTAATATCTTTCTATTGCGCGTTGATTATATATATTTTAATATGCACACTTAGCGAATTAACTAACCCATTAACGCAGTGAGCCGCAGTGAGAACGGCTTTTCTGTGGATCAGAGCACCACCGCACTGATAGACATTCAATTTTTGTCCGTCGGCGCCGATGGATTCTTCCTTCAAAATAGCCACCATCCAGGGGAATTCGCCGAACTGTGCCTCGTTATCTTTATCACCGGTGATTCTGAAGCCAACTCCCTCGGGATGTCGTTGTCCACATCCGACTCTCTCGTTTGGACGTGGCGTCACCGGTATCTCCAACGTATCTGGTGCCTTGCAGCAAACGTCCAAGTAATTCTCACACGGCCCAAGTCCTCTAAATATGTTCAACCACAATGATGATAATGCCAGAATAATTAATCCGTAGGCTTCCTGATTGGCTATGCATCGCGAATTTCGCAACACAATCGCTTTGGTCGCGATTTACATAAATAGTCGATTAAACAGAAAGATCTAACTAGATCTTTTTTAGTTAGCCTTGGATATATTGCAGAGAAGTCAAATAAAAAAGAACGCATATTTATATATGTTTATATATGTTTATATATGTTTAAGTAATTTTCTTCTGGGAATTGAAACATCTTCTCGGAGCTAATTTTGTATAATTAATGAGCAAATATCTATAAGAGAGAAAGAGATAGAAAGAGAGAGAGAGAGAGAGAGAGAGAGAGAGAGAGAGAGAGAGAGAGAGAAATCGTGAAATATATGAGAAAATGTTTTAAACAAGAAATGTTTCAATTCCTAAACACATGTAAGGAAATACTTACTTAAAACGCTAATTGTCTCTTATTTTTTACTTCTCTGTAATATATTCAAGACTCATCGAAACTAATGAGTAAAATTTTTCGACTTTCTTCTCAAAAAAACATGAAAAATGTTTTAAAAATGCCTGTAAAAGATATTGATGATATTTTGTCAATTAATCATGAGATTTTTTAAAGCAGCGTGTTTTTCTCTTTTTAATGAATCACCGTAGGTGATGTGCTTCTCCTTTCAAGAATCTATAAAATATTATGCAATTTAAAATTCATTAACTAAAATTTGAAAAATATTTTTTATCAACATCGACTACATATGACATCTTTTAGGCTATTATACTATCTCACTAATTTGTCATTAAGAACTTTTTCTGTTCTGTTATTATACATTATTTTCTAATGTTCACTCGATTTGATCGCTCATCGAGCGGTAGCATCATTCGCGCAAGATGCAAATGTACATACTTAGAATAACAAATAAAATAATTGCATATTGGCAGCTCCAGGAGAGTTTGGCTTTCCAAAGATAAGATCTCATGCGACGTAGTGGACAGGCATGCTCAAAATAATCAGCCAATTAGGTACAAACTACATTTGACAATTTCCATTATAATGTACGTTGGGTCTAATTGATCTGATAGACTGGAAACACTTTTACACATACGCATGCAAATGTAGCCACGCACAGAAAATACTTTTAACGAAAGCTAAAGTCGCGAATTATATATTTCCACGAAATAACGAATTCCGAGATATCTTGAGAATGTCGGTTACACAATTGTAATTCAAAATGCGATTTCAGCTGGTACAATTAAAATATCCAGACGCGCGATTGTAACGGGATAATAGCAGGAATAACACAGCCGAAAACATTGTAACGTTGATGTTCTCGATAAGCAGTAACAATGATGTTTTCGCGCGAAGTACATCTAATTGCATCGCCATTTACGAGTGCACGTATTATACCGAGCCGCGCGCGTACAACAAAGGAAACATAAACCGCTCGTAGTTGGGCAATAGTAACATGGCAACTTCCGCTCTACTGATACACGATCATTCTCCGTGTCTGACTCAAACCACACCATCTGGCACGTTGCAATCGTGTACGACGATGCTATTCTTCGCGGGAGGATTTCGATCGTATATCAAATGATATCGCACCCGTCCTATAACTCATCAATTTTTGCAGGCGATATCTTCAATTGAAAACAACTCGTAAAAATTGACGCAGACGGGTTTTCGCGCTTGAGAGAACGAAGACCGCATCGTCGTCGCCCACGGTCGCACCAAAGTCAAAATCACTGTTAAACTTTCAATTTCCATCTTACCATCAGGGGAGCGGGTGAAGATTTTGCAGCATGCCATGGATAACACATCGCCATTCAGAGTGGAACTGGCGGAGAGATTCCGATCTTTGGTAATTATACTTACCCCTGGGACTGCCCGTCATTATTCCCAAAACCGGACCTGATATCAATGATGCCGACTCCTGTCTCCAAGATTTTGCCCTCCTTGCACTGATAATAGGGTACGCATTCGCAGTTATCTGGCTTTGGAGTCTGCCGATTTTGCGTGCCGAGAATCAGCCCGTTGGAGGTGGTGGTGGTGGTGGTAACGTTACTGAATATATCTTTGATGAGGCTGTCGAGGTCGCCGCCGATCTGAGGCACCGACGGCGGAGTCGTCTTGGTATTGGGGAACGCTCCCTCGATGAGACTAGCGAGATCACCTGGATTTGATTGTTGCGGCGCAGGTACCGCCGTTATTAAGGCCACGCCGAGCAAGGTCAACGCGAAAACCAGTCGCCACATGGTCACAGATCCAAGGATTCTAGTATATCTACGAGGCGAACGAGAGAGAAGCGTAATTACATACACACATAAAAAGCATTATTGCGAGAACGATCATCGCTCGAGCAAATCATGGTGGACGTGTCTCACCAAGGAGATATCTCCTTTTTCGAGGCTATATATAGCGATGATATGATATAGCGAGGATCGCGGCAAGTGTTGGCTAGGATTCAGTAGTCCGTGAAGTCTTCGTTTCCACTTACGATCGTTGCGGCACGAGGCAATAATTTAGTCTTCGACAATCTCGACTGTCATTGAGAAATGTTATCGCAGAAAAAGTGTCGATGATGATATACGAAATGCCGCATAAGTAAATAAATCTATCGATTTCCGCGAAATATCAGAATGCGCGAGTTTAATATGCGCAAAATATTGGCAAATATTATTGTTCGCCATTTCCTTGAAATTAGAAAGAGATTAAATTTTAAAGTTTTAATGAAAGTATAGATAATGACAGAGTTATTCTTTGTCCATATGATCTCGATAGTAATTTTCCTTCTGTTCGGGTTTCCCCCGATTTATCAAAATATGAGATACACATTAGGCATATAAAACGCAGCAGTGTGTATGCACATAACTGTAGCAATTAAATCCGAGATAATCGCGATGAGGAAAAGTCGGATTTTTAATCTGGAAATCTCATGAAATAACGACGTCAGAAATTTCTTAACGTCGTAATAACGACTAAGAAATGATTAACGACTCGCATGCCCATTATTTCGAAATTGCTCTTCTTTAATTATATATAGAATATTTCTAAATGTTTATACACAAAATATATTACATATTATACTAATTTTGTATAAATGTCGGAGTGTAAAGATTTTAGAACTACATGGGAGAAAACAATTTTGTTGTAAAGGAAGATAATTAACACGATATAAAGATTCTGTTAATCATCTCTCGTTCCGAAAGCCTTCCAGTTATAACACAAAAGATCGTTATCGAACTTTGAATTCCTTATTAAGTCAAAGAAAGATTTTCTCTTTAAAACAAAGAAATAAGTAATTTTTTCAAAAGTGCGTGACTATGATATATATGTGAACAGCGACAATTCGACTACACAGTTATCCAGGATACTCGACGTTCTCGTAATTGGTATTACTTCCAAGGCTCTTCCGCAATAAAAACGCGAACAAGTATGTGTCATCGAATGAATTGTTTTTCTTAATTCGTTCATACATACATATATACGTACATATATTCGTCCATACATACATATATACGTACATAAAGACAGTATAGACGTTAAACAAAAAAAAAATGTTTAGCCGTTTAATCCGACTATTGAACGTCTTCTTTTACGTAAATTCCGCCGATAGCATACTGGTACGTTATATAATCGTTGTAAGATTTATCCAAAATTGCCCGCTACTGACCTTTCAACATGAACATGGGATGACGCGATTACAAACCGGTATTATCAAACTGTACTCAATCAGTCGCGGTATCGATTGCTGGTATTTCAAAGAAAACGTGTCACGTGTACCAATGAAGGAACGGTCGTTACTTCTGTCATAAGCTAATAACTCTGTAATTATCTATGCTTTCATTAAAACTTTAAAATTTAATCTCTTTCTTCAGAACCAAAGAATTTTTCCTATCGCAAGATATTCGCGAAAGTCTGACACCGTACGATATAATCATTATTTAAAACATAAACATAATCGTCAAGGATATATTTAACGGTCGATATGTATTATTACCGAGTGCCTACGACACTCTCGCCGATACTTCGATGAATTTGCAATTTCAGCACGGAATTCGAGGTGGAACTCACCAGAGACAGACGCTGAGAACACCGCAAGACGAGCACCTTCCACTTGAAGCGGCGACGCAACGTTTAGTGTGATCCTGAGCGGTAAACCGTGAGCTGTTTCCTCTATACATCTACAGGATCCCTACTCTGAGCATTTATCACGGACTCCCCCACCTTCTCGCAATGCCAACTACATCGTACCACTCCGAACAGAGACTTGGAGAACCGGCATTTCCCGTCCATACATTGGCCCTGGGACAGATGCGGTTTTTCCAGCTGTTCCAGTGGAAGGTGGTAAGGTACACGTATGGTCTCCGTTCCTGTGACGCACGAACCTCATCTCACCTTTCTGGTGAACCGCGAGCCTTGAGTATCTATCGTGCCGATTGGCTTCACGCCAAGCGAACCCTTTGCGCGGCAACGTTCTCTAGATAACAGGGGCTTCCCCAAGACCAGCAAACGTTCGGCGCTTTTTTTTTGCACAAGAGTCGCCTGTGACGTGGAAGTAACCTAGCGATAATTGCCAATGAACAAATAAGAAAAGAAAGATCCATAGATATGTATGAATTTTTGCTTGATCGCCACTACCGACTTGCTTGGAACGAATCTTGATCGTTCAAGCGAAGTTTCACGGATTCGACCGTTCTTTCTGTCCGATGAAGTAACCAAATTCCAACTGAATATTAAGAATCGTCCGAGACTTCTCGCCGAATGATTACATCATTTAACGCGACTAGCATTCGTTACAGCTAATACTGATTTTTGGTGTTAAGGTCAAGATAATAAGGTCCAGATGAGTATGATGAGTGTCTTACGATAGCTTGTTCGCCGTGATATTTCGCCGCAATTTTCGAAGGAACGAAAAAGAGAGAGAGAGAGAAGAGACACACGTCATATTAATTTAAGACAAAGCAAAGCAAGCACTACGCTGTTAAATATTGGAGGGTCAAATTTAAACCAATTTCTTGAGTTAAATAATATTTAGTTATTTTTAACTATCATGTGTGTCAAAATTTACTATTTTAACACAAAACATGTGTTTAAAAAAACAACCACATCTAATCAACCCATTTAAAACAACATTAAGTCATTTTTAATAAAAAAAAACAAAGGTTACATTAACGTGCACATAATAAAAAATAAACTAAATTTTAGTCAAATTTAATACATTTCTTAAGTTAAATTATTTAACTCCATTACATTAGTTAAATTAACGACATATTTAGTAGGAACAGTGGCGACTTATAGGAATGGTTAAAAATAACTCAAATTGAGTATAATTTGACACTACGGATTTAACAGTGTACGATCGCGAGTCAATGAAATTTACATATATTAATGTATATATAAATAATTTATAAATATATAAATAATTTAATGTATATTTAAATAATGTATATATAAATAATTTTATCATTAATACATTAGCATTTCTTCTGCCAACAGGTTTCATTTTATCTTCTTTGGCGAGAACGAATAACAGAGATATAAAAATAAAACTACAAAGTATAAGAAGATTATAAAATCAAATTTGATGTGACATGTCATTAATATTAACATCATCCAATTTATGGCAATTCTTATTTATATGCTATAACTCATTTAGAATTTTTTCTAAAAATCAAACCGATCTTTTTGACTGGTCCAATATTACATACAATTTTGATGAAAAAGAGAAATAAATAGTGTGTGTTCATGTATTGAAAAATAGAGTTTTAACAGGAGTTAAAAATATAATATTAAAAGTTTGTCGAGGGACAATGTACAGCGATTTGTTCGATGTATCGTTAGAAGAAAACAATAAATGTAGTATAAAAATTTAATAAAAATGGGTCAGTTAATCCAGAACGATGTCGCGTGTGTCACTTGATAGTCATTAACGGCGCACGTCGATACGGAAAGATTGTGGAGATTGTTGTGCTTCAACACTGCGCGCAATTCAGGTGATGTGTAATCGGCCGACAGGTATTGTCCGCAGGTGTTGCAATAGCGTTTTCATTCAGCACTATCTGATCGGAAATGGCAATTACTATTGCCATTTCATCGAACGCGAATAGTACGAATTACGCTATTTGTCACTTCGCTCGTGTTGAGCGTAGACACCTTGTAGACAATCGATAGGGATTTATTAGGAATGTAGAATTTTCAAAATAAGTAACTGAGTTTGCTTTTGATAGGTGGTCCTTCTGTTTTTTTTTTTATTCACATCCTACTCATATTATAAGTATGATTTGAATAAAGATTAATTTTCCGCAAATAAATATCTTTCAAAAATTTTTTTTACAAATTCACTTGGGATTATATTTTTCATACAGCACGTTCAAACATTCTTAAGAAATTATATAAAAGTACAGATAAAGTACTATTTTTTTAATAAAAAAATTTTGAAAACACACAGATAGATACACAAGAATATTTTGCAACAAAATACGAAAAATAAGTTCTTGCATTCTCACAATTTTCTCACAATTATGAGTTTCAAGAGTAATCACTGCTGATCTTTAACAGGAATGCGCCATACGTAGCTTAATTAGTCAATTATCTTCATATCAATGTTAACAATGCTACGTTTTTGTCGATTGTTTTTTTCATATAAGTGTGTACATCTACATAAAAACGGACAATATGCTTTGTAGAATGGAATATTTCGCATTTGAAGTGCACAATTTGATTTCGCAACGTTGACGCATTGCTGAGTATGAAGAATTTATCTTTTGAGCAAATTATCCGAGAACATACATCAGGATAAATATTCTAATTCTTAAAAAATAAATAAATTTGTAACAAAGAGAAATATACAAAAATCGAAAATATATAATTTTCGATGGAATAATTATATAATATTTACACATAATCCACGAGAAATCTGCAAGTTTAATGAATTTGTGTATAAATAATTTGTACTAAAAAAAAAGAGAAAAAGTTATACATAAAATGTGTATTATAGTTAAGAAAAAAGAAATTATAAAGAAAAAAAATTCTCCCACCGTGACAATGTTTTCACATTGCCGTGACCAGGATTCGAACCTGGGTTACTACGGCCACAACGTAGGGTCCTAACCACTAGACGATCACGGCTATTGGAAGATCTGAGTGCACAGCCGAGAATTGAGCACAAGTATACCCCCCCTTTTCTCCTCCTCTGAAGGATTCACACATATACACACGCGCATGCTATATATATTTCTCACGTCTTTTTTATTTAATTATATTATTATATGTATCGCGAGTTAAATACTACTCGGTCTTCTATAATTTAAATAGTTTAGTAATAAGCTAAATAACGATATTTATTTTATTGAATACTGCTAAATATATTTCTTTTTAGAAAATCGACATATAACAAAAATCTCTCTTGCAATAATAAAATAAATTAAATACAATACATTAACAAACCGTCATATATTTGTGGGAATATGTACAAGTATTTACTCTGGTAAATAGGACAACGATGTATCTGGCCTTCGAATTTTTCCAGCACACTATCATACTGCGATAAGGTTTACTACACGATTATCAAATTACTAGAGGTTAAAGAAAGAGGAACAGTCAGATAATTCACAATTCAAAAAATGTGATTACGATACAAATCCGTCACGTAATTCAAAGACTTGACCAGAATAAAAAAAACAAAGACCAAATAAGGAACAGTCATTCTAATATTTTATTCTTATTCTTACGCTAAACATACATTATATACTGAATATTTCATAAGCGATATTACATAAGACACATGGCAGTCGTTAAATTAGACATATTATGCAGAGTATTACACATCATTGGACTCCGTAAGTCGCGAGCTGCTTGTCTATCCATTGACGGTGCTGCGATACGCTGGTGTATGCCGCAGGAACGTTAGAGGCTCCGCAACCGATGCCCCACGACACGATACCAGCCTGAAACGAATGTTTATTCAAGTCTATCTGATATCATCATTTATATCTTTTGTACAACAATAATCAGACTTGCCTGGAGGAATTGCCCCGTAGCAGACTGACAGGTCAAAGGTCCACCGCCGTCACCGCGACATGTATCTCTATTTGCTTCACCTCCCGCGCAGATGAACGATCCATGCAGTTGGAAATGTTGGCCCAACCTCGTGCTTCGCAAACGCGTTTGGCATTCGGCGTGATCGACAATGGGAACGTTAACTTTTCGAAGTTCCGCTTGGTACTTCCCTTCCGGTCCTGAAACGTATAAACTAATGTTACCAAAAAAGACCAAAAAAGAAATTCAGTCAACAGACTCGACGGAAGCTTACCGAGGGAACTACTACCCCATCCTGTTCCGTAGCACCTGGTCCCGGCCGTGAAAACCATACCTTGTTCAGGCAGACAAATTGGCAGAATGTTTGTGCTGTAAACGACCGGTTTCTCCAAAACGAGAACTGCTATGTCATGGAACAGTCCGCCACTATAGTACGTCGGGTGAATAACTATTGCGAGGATATTCGCTTCTTGAACAGGCAGAGGTTGAGTCTTATCCTCTATGTCCCATTGACCAAACCGTGCTATTAGATTTTCAGGTTTCTGACTGTGAAATGATTCAGACAGGGGAAAGTTAAGTCTTTCCTTCTTTTCTCTTTCTTTTTAATTTGATGTTTTGCGTGTTACGTGTGTAAGAAAGAGCTTTACGCTTTCGATCTATAGTTACTTTACAACGCAATGTGCGGCTGTAAGGACGGCCCTGTCATTGATCATTGAAGCACCGCATTGGAAGGTATAAGATCCGGTCGCGGACTTTGCCAGAAGTGCGACCATCCATGGGAACTCGGCGAAGTAAGTATTTTCAGAGTCAGCGGGAAAAGGCTGCGCTGTAGAGATTGGCGACTATTACCATGATTATATGAGTCAAGTCAGTGACAGTCCAAGTCATATTGCTGAAGCTCAAATCGGATATATCGGCTACAGTTTATACTTCGTTTAGACATAGCAGTTTCGTGTTTCGTCTAAGAGACTCAGATACAGTGGCTGAAGTTTATTCTAGACTTAAATACAACACCTCCGGTTATCTTTGATGCAGATACAATAGATCCGTACTTACACGATGCGTAACTAGCGTCCCGTATGCCGCAGATCGTCTGTGAGAAAGAGCTGGATGGATTGTTTGCGATGAAACGCTCGGGCGATGACAGGAAGGTATCGCCGCTGCGGAGGATCTGAACATCCATCCCTGTGGAACGGCAGCATACTTGGTCCTCGGACGAGCACGTGGTGAACCTCGAGTCTATTACACCCAAACCGTCCGGATTGACCACATTATCTTCGGAACACATCCAGGTCTTGATACAGTAGCAAGCCTGCGGTGTGCCTAAGTTTTTCAACGGGCCCAGAACTTCCACGCTGGACGACATAGTCCCGTCCTGACAAAGCGGTTCGTTCGTCAAACTCCTCGAGCAGAGGTCACTCTGCGACAAGGGGAATCTGGGATCTATCGCGCCGGGCGTGATGATGACTCCGCAGGTGATGCACTGAATGGTATTACCGCACACAAAGCACAGCTGAATCTGTCCAGGTGGTAAGGTTGTCATCGTGGGTGCGGGAGTCATCGTAGTCGGACGGCTGGTCGGAGGGTTCGTGGGACGACTCGTGGTCGCCAATATTGTGCAGCAGACCCGGTTGGCACCGGGACACAGCCTATAACCACCTCGTGGGTTTATTATACCCTCTCCGGAAATAGTAACTATCCCGTTTGGATCGCACAGTGATATGTCCACGCAGATGCAATTGAGATTCGGAGGTCCAGTAGGGAAGACTGTCGACGGTCTTCTGGTTGTACTCATTGTTGTTGGAGGTCTCGTCATTGGAGGTGTCGGTATTGTGATATTCGGTAGGTAACAGCAGACATCAAAGGGTCCGGGACATCTCCGAAAACTATGATGGATTTATTTTTAATAAGTTCCTGGTCCCACACTGCCGTGAAACTCTAAAATTAACGCGATACAGCCTTCCTGTTTAACTTATTTTTCTTCATGATTTTGCCACATTAATTTTCAAGCTATTTATACAAATAGTTTTTTATTTGAAAATAAGCAAAAATTTTTAACATATTTTCTCATTTCATCAATCTAAGATTCTGCAGCAATCCAGGAGCTTCAATTGTACAAATTATAAAACGCCCAAGAAACTGACCTCGGTATCAGCAACTCGGTTCGGTCGAACCAAGTGCCGAGTTCAAGATTAGACTCGAAATACTGATTAACCGAATTTTAATGATCAATATAACTCACCGGACGTCGATCACTCCCGTGCCATCGGTGATGATGGTCTGATTAGCATCGCACTGATAAAACGGTACGCAGATGCAAATTCTGCTGCTGTTGGTCATGGTGGGTGTAGCAACGGTGGTAGTAGTAGTAGTAGTAGTAATCTTCTCCAGCTTCTGAATCTGCAGTTTGTGCTTAAGCAGATGCAAGAAGAATAGAGACGGTGATCTGACAAGCGACATCGCATCTTGACCCGGCAGAAAAGCGCGAATTCCCTGTCGCATCATAATCGGTCTCTCGATCTGATCGGAGCTGATGTGGTTCGCACCTTCCGAAAACGCGACACTAAGCGTCATAACGACGGCGATATTCACCAGCACGAATAGTCGCAATGGCATGACGAGTCGTTATTATCTGACGGCTCGCAGTCTATTGAACGACTTTTAGCACGAGCGCACATTTATGTATGCAGGATGTGCTAGAGTTCCCCTATTTATGGGGAAAGAGATCCAGATACGACGCTAATAGCGTATCCTTTGTTACACTGACCAATTTTTTGAAGGTAAAATAATATAATAGTACCGTGTCGCGTCATATCAACGTGTACTCAAAAGTATAGAGAAAGAGCATGAATACTAACTTCTTACAATTTAACAACGCACATTTTATGTGTACAGAAATTGAAATTTGTTATATTGCAATACTGTATATGTATCTGCTCTTACTCAATGTATTAGACACATACGTAAATTAAATTGTGTATGATTATATATATATATATAAATTAACATAAGTAATTATTATCTTACAATTAAAATACAACTAAATATTAACTTTACGTTTCAATAAAATTATGACTGCCCACAGCCTGACCAACTATCCATTTAAGTGATCAAATACAAAGAGCGACCTACTTACACAGTAGTTGTTACGTCAAAGATAATAATTACTAAACATTTTTACATACATATATCATCGAGTTGATATTGAATAATTTTCTGAATTGAACAATAGAAACGCGTATTACGCTCTCCTTAATATACAGCTAATATATAATAACAATTTGTTTTATATCATTAAAATATTTTAACCTTCGATATCTCATCTTATCTGTATAATAATTGGGAAATATATAAAATATTTTGTTCTTTTTAAAGTAATATTCTTTGTTCTTCAGCTCTAGAGAAAACAAAATTATAAAATATCAATATAAAAATCATAAGATATCAATTAAATGTTCACAAGAAAGGAACTTAATTAAAATTAAGTCTAATGGATCCTCCCTCTCCCCTCGACAATCGCAAGTTCACTTATAAGAATATAGATACAATTTCTTCAATCTATACTAGTTGAAAAAATAGTAAGATTCGCATAAAAATAGGTCGTCAACGAGTGAACTATTAGAGATCGGTCTTTTCGTTCGTACATTATGCGTTCGTGAAATATCTAGTCACGCAATATTTAACGATTTATTGCCAACTCATGCACTAAAGCAGAAAGTATTACGTGTAGATTGCTGATAAGTTCACAACGGTGTTGGATACCAAATGCTATCGAATGAAACGTATATACTTTAAAGTACGTATGACTTGCACGGGAATACAGGTAAATAAATGACCAATAAAATGCAGGTATTTTCTCTATTAAACATTATTGAACATAATACAATTCTGCGTACGAATACACTTAAATAGCGCGTGACAGATTAATATCATTCATAATAGTTAATACAAAAATTGGAATGGCAAGATGATTATGGTTGCACCAAAATGTGTGATCTTAAAAATGTAAACGTGTACGAGGGAGATGCGTTCAGAATGCACAAGATTAATTCCGAATAGACGGATTTATAACAAAATAAAAATCCGAAGTGTTTGATCAAGCGAGCTACCAAACATGTATTTTGGATACTGTAAAGGGCAAAACAGCGGAGTTCTGCTAAATTTGAATTAAGCGGACTCGAAAACGGTGACGCGTAAACGAGCAAGCTTTTACAGAATTCGAAGGCAAATTACGGCAAAATAAATATTTGTACAATTTTGTAAAATGTGCAAACTGAACGTTAAATTATTGAATTATTGTGTCGGAATGAGATTCGCTTGCTACGGCCTTTTCAAATTCCTGTCTCTGTATATGCAATTGCAATATGTATGTAATGTTCTTACGTGCCACTACAATAGTTATCACCTGCTGCTCTTTGAGAATGTGACTCTGCGAGTTCGTATTACCATAACGTCATCTCGCGTCACATTATGAATCATACGATATGACGGCGTAATTCTAAACTTTGGCTACGTGTGCAATTCAAGTATGAGACGCACATCTTAAATATGAGAACATACTCGCATCATTAAATAATGTCTTTGAATATAATTTATTTGAATGTCACATATTATGAATTTTCTTTGTAGTAACTATATAGTAAAAATGCACGTAGAAACACTACATGTCTATGTGTCATTTTAATAACATCATAGAAATTTAACTTAGCACGTTACGAGTACTATTAATTATACTATCTCGTAATAGGAACTCGCAATACTCTTACGCACTAAATAACATCGCAAATATGACGATACAAAATTAGAAATATTCACTGTACATAATCATCTGTAATATTTTAACATTTTATACATTTATATCTTTTTCTCTTTTTATTTCTCTCATTTTTTATATCTCTTAAGAAATCTTTCAAACATTTCAATTCCTAGAAAGTCGCCGTTTAGCATCAGGTGATGCATTGTTGACCGATTAAATTCTTATCTATATGACGTTATAAAAGGTGACAGAACTTGAAACAGGATTCACTGCGATTTTATATGCGTGTGATATAAGATTCGAAGGTTTACATTTCGTGTTATATACACATCTGTGAACATATAACCCGAATTTCTCAAATATTTTCTTATAAATACAAAATTTCGGCGCCTCAAATATTACCATGAATTAGTATATCATCTAAAATGGACTTTGGAATCATAAAAGTACGAGATGAATTAAATAACTACCCAGACAACATAATGTCTAAAATCGGGACATAAGACATCTTAGAGATCATCTTTAAGATGTCTTTCAGACGATTTACGTAAACATATCTTTAAGGCGTCTTAAAGATTATCTTTAAGATGTTTTATATCCCGATTTTAGACATTATGTTATCTAGGTAAACATACACAGCCATTCTGATATAATTATATCAAAAGTATTTCTACGATAATCAATTGGACAATTATGTGAACTATTTATGCTACGATTTAAACCAGTAAAAAATTAACTCTGAATTCTTTCGAGAATTGAAATGTTTCAAAGACTGATAGTAATTATTCGTGATGTAACCTAAAAATACCAAAAAAGTAAATTTTAGAGAAATATCAAAGTATATTGACTATCTTAACTTTGATTATCGAATAAAGTATCCACAAATCTGACTTGTTAAGAAATTAGATCAGCGTGTGCAGCATCGAGTTAAATTAACTTACTTTTACTTATATCATCTTTTTACACATTTTAACACTATATATGATATAATAAAAAATAAAAACTCTTCTATTAAATCTTAACCGATATTAATTCTCATCTGTAACAATAACTCAACATTTTGACAAAACTTAGAGTTGATCTAATAGCTCATCTAAAGCTTCATTAAAAAAGAAAACAATAAATTACACTTTCTCACAAAATTGTGGTTCTTACATATTCACGCACTTAGATAAATTTTTTTAGAACAATAACCAGAAACATTATATTTGACGAATGTAAAGTTCAGTAACTTGATATTTCTTTCAAAATAAAAATATACAAAAATATATTGATCTATCGCTTTACAGTCAACTAATACAATGTTTTTTGTACTTATATAGTTCTTTGTACAATGTATTAAAGATGAAAGCAAAGCGTGCCCTGTCGCGAAAGAACGCGGGAGGACGTCGAAAAGAAGCGCGTTTTGAAAACAAGTATTTGCTCTCCGCGAAACGAGAGTCAACGATGTAATAAACACGAACGCACATACTCGGATGCTTTTGTCTCGACGGCCTTGACCGAATCACGGTAAGGCTGACGGTAACCACACTTCACATCCGATGTCCTCTGAATATGCCAATATGTACAATACGCGAGATTGAAAACCGTTTGTTTCGCACATTAATGAGAATATACCGGATTAAAATTGATTTCGGAGATATATTTAGACACATAAAATTTTCGATGAAGTACAATCATTTGAGATGTTGGGCGAATTTTCTAATTCATCGATGAATCCATCGATGAATCCATCGATGAATTAAAAAACTCGCCCATTGTTACAGATTTGTGATTAGAAGGCACAGAATTTCACGACGAGGACACGCTTGTACAAACAAAAACTAACATCAGAATTGTAAGCACATAAAAAAATTTACAATCTCGTTAACGTTATGTTCAACTAAATTTTGCCTCATTCAGCACGAGCAATCAATTAAACTAGAATATTCTCTCGTTACTTTTCTGAAAGACGCTCGATATCAGTCGATATGCTTCTTTATCAAATATGAATTTTAAGCTCGTTTTAAAAAACTGCAGATGAAAAATGCGCATTGTACAACATATCACAAAGTTTAAAAACTGAACATTTCATAAGGCACATATTATTATCATCAAAGTAACTCGCCAAAAGCGTAGATGAAAGAAAACGAATAGCGCAAAAAGTAAATTTGAAAAATTAATAGTTTTAATAGTAGCATTTACGAAATAAGATGCAATATCGAGATGGATAAATTGTACAATCGTCGAAACGTCCCGTGCGCTGAATGTCACAGTGAAAAATAAATTAAAATAAATTAAAATAATGATTCGCATGTTCTTAAGTGGAAGCGAATGGTATCAACTTTTATATATGCTACGAAATAAATTTTCAACTGGAAAATATAAGCAATAATACTGCTAACGTAAAAGTGTCTAGATAAAGTTTTATATTCTCTTTCTATCTTAGGTTATTATTGTTTCATTCCAAAGTCAAGACATTAGAAAACGCGATTTTCTTTGTCCGATGACGTGTAGTGAGCAAATTTTATACACGATCTTTGTCCAAATCACCATTTGGAAGTCAAATTGTCGGCATACTAAGGCAAAGAAACATCTCTCTCCTTGTTTCTTAGTAAATCACAATTAAACGATATATTCTCAGATACTTTCAAGAGAATTCGCGATTTCTTCAATGCATTTATTTATTGGCACACATGTGAGGAAGAAAGAACATATGTGCATTTTTCGACTCATTAAGATATAAATAAAGAATCTTTGAAATATGGCTCTATTATAACCTAATAGTTCAAGAAATCAAATACGCCACAAGCGTTCTTGATATTATTATCTCAGAAATGTTCAGCTTTTTGTAAAAGATATCAAATACCTTAATAGAGCTATGCCACTTATGCCTATGCCTACGTAACACATAGTACAATCAAATAGTTAGAAAGAGAATTTGAGAATTCTCCCGCGTGTTTAATCACTCTGTCTTACTGATTTAACTGAATTTAACTCAGATCAACTGTTAATAATCGCTAATGATAGTATTATCATTGAGACAATATTACCATTGTTACAACGCAGACGTGTACGCGCTGAATAGTTTTCATCTTATTCGATCGCGCAAACTCTAAAAAGTGCGCTTAAACTGCTCGTTCAAAATCACTTCACTTTCAGCAGCGTAGTTTCTACTGTGTGACTGAAAAAACGCAAGAGCCATAAAACGACACAAAACTTTGTTGATTATATAGTCAAACTTGGTTTTCGTTTTGAGAATGATGTTACAACGTATGTAGGCGAAAATACGAGATTGTACCAAGTGTTGTCAGCATATACGGATAAACGTAAGTGTTAATTAAGTACAAAAATGAATTATTGTACGCGAACAATATTCTAGATGTTACGGCGAACCATTGTCCAGTTGTTCTCATTCGTGCATACGAATATTGTCTTTGCCTGTGGGTTGATATAATTCAGAGTGGTCGAAGAGCTTCTTATTCTCTTCCTTCCTAATAAAAAGTTAATTTACTGAGTAAAATTATGCATTACTGAGTAAAGGACTGTGTAGGAGAAAGAAAATTTGTGACCTTGGGTATTTTTTAAATTTGAGAATATAAGTTACAAATTTTATAATTATAAAATAAAAATCAAAAAACTAGATTTGTTATTGTTTTATTAACATTTTTTATTTTTGCACAAGTGTTAAAAATAGAAATCTTCCTTAAACATTATTTGATACAAACAAAATCTTTATACAATTGTTTCGTTAGCTAAATGATTAGGTAACAAATTCAGTTATTTGTACAAAGTTTATAGCACGGATAGTTTTCGTTTTTCTTAGAACGAGAACATTATCCGTCCGTAAATTCTTTCATCCACTTACTTGCCACGACGCTTGCCCATCGAATTCCTCAGGAGTTTGAAGGCGTTCGCCGTGCTTATGGAATTAGGGTTATAAGGACCTTTTGGACAGTATTTAACCGTGTGGGCTTCGTCACCGCATGCGCCGCAGATCGGGCACGTGTAAGCCCTGTGGAACAAAAAGCTCTTATTTCTCTTTTTGATGTAGTATGTGAAGAGTTGACGTAAAAAGATACCGAGTATCATATTCCGGAAAATTGTTTTTCGTAGACGTCTCAAGCATCGTGAGAATTAATATCATGAGAGACCATAGATAACATTTATGGAAATATTTGGAGAGTCGAATGGGACGTAAAATAGATATGGATTCTCTCTTTTGCTTCTCCAGTTATAAGAGCATTGTATACAAGTTTTTCAGAATAATTACTACACAAACTAAATTGTCAAAAAAAAAACAGCTTTTTCTTCGTTATTTTTAACACTCGGTTGTTTTTATGTTACGTCTTCACTTATAAGGATGTTACTTTTACATAAATTATTCTTGATTATATATTTGATATATCTTTTCGAAGGTAATTAATATCTAAGCAAAAGTACACCTATGAACAAAATTCTTAATTTTCAATCTTGCTTTGCAAAAGTTTCTGATAATTACAGAAGAATGTACAGCGAAATAAACACAATATTTACCTGAGAACGGGACATCGAACGCGACCGTCATCGTCTTTCAGTAGATGCTTTCGATAGTAAGATTCTTCTTCACCGTTGTTTCGGCAAAAAACGCACACAGTAGGTAATGGTTTCTTGTTTTTCTTTCGTCGAGGTGTGATCTGTTTCGCTACGTCTGGGTCCAAATCGGGACAATACTCAAAATCGCGGCCGTTAAGTCGAAATTCTTCCATTACATCTTCAACTGTAATTAATAAGTTGTATAACTTATTACTTATATTAAATAACTTGGTACTTATATTAAAGTATATAGAAAAGTATATAGAAAAGTACATATATACATATATACATATACATACATACATATATATATATATATGTGTGTATATATATATGTATATATATATATATATATATGTATGTATGTATATATATATATTAGTACTTATATTAAAGTATATAGAAAAGTATATAGAAAAGTACATATATACATATATACATATATATATATATATATATGTATGTATATATATATTTTTTATATTTATATTAATTAAAAAATATATCTCAAAATAATATATATATATATATTATTTTATATTTATATTAATTAAAAAATATATCTCAAAATAGTCTACAAAATGTATCATCGTAAAAATATAACATATAATATATAATAATATTTAAATATGATATATATGATGTTTCAGTTTGTTGTTTAGTATTTTATAAAGTACGACACACGATTATGAATAACAATGAATAACTACTAATTATAATAAGAAAATGGCAAAGAGGCAATAATCTACGTATAATATTAAAGAATTTTCAAGCGCGTCATAAATTATCTTTTCATTAAAAAAGAGAGAAAAATAGGGGAGTAGAGAAAGAAATACAAGCCAGAGAATCTTTTACTTTCTATAGCCTCAGAATCGCAGCCCTCGGCATCCTCAGTGCAGGCAGAGACGAAGATCATAAGTTAGATAAGCTATGAATTGTAAACACACGGTCGTTTTGAGGACTAGCGGTTTACAATTGTATATACAACTGCGCGATATGCTTTCGGCGAAAACTTTGTCGCCATCGTCGGTTCGTTCGTCAGGAATCCTGAGAAATCGAGCACGCTATAAACAATCCTTGCAACGGCGTGAATAGGCTTTTGTCTTTTCGTTGATAAAATGCGTCATTCGCCTTTGCGGCCGAGGCGGTCGGCCGCTTTTCAAAGGGTCGCCGCGACATCATAAGACGCACGTGCCAGATGCGAAGGGAGATTTTGTTTCGGCGGTGCGGTTTTTCACTGGATCAATCGAACGCGGTATATACGTGTTTACTGATGTGTTCAATGTCAACGCCAATTAACTTACATGTGCCGCGAAAATCGCGTCGAAAAATCTTTAGTCGTATTGTGTTTGGCATAGAAAAGTTCTATTTTCCTTCTTATAATCCTTATATAGGTGCGCATTATGTAAGTTAAAATAAAAAACGTGTGTACGCTCAATGCACTGGAACATTTATTCATTATTGAAACAATACTGGACAATTGTTGCATCAGACATTGTAATCGTGATGATTACACAACTTCATGGTAAACTATATTATTTCCTTGGACAGTAAGCCGAATTAAAAATTTGAAAAAATAGTCCCACAATGCCGAGATTAATCTCTGTCGTTAGTTAACTTTTATATAATTACTATGTATCAGTTTTCCTTTTATCTTACATGGTATTAAATCTGGCGATGAATCATGCGTTTTTTTCAACACCTATGACGCAAAATTCAAATATATATATATTCGATTTTTGCAAACGTTTCCACCGGGAGTGAAACTCATTTTTTTACGGCAATCCCGAGGACACATTGAGCAATCAGAAAGACTTGTTCGCTCCAATATAGTAGTTACTTTACTTATCGGAGTTTTTGAGATAGTGTAAGTAATGGATGTTAGGACACATACCTGTGCCTGATAATATTAACTTTCTATAAGTTTCACGACTTAAACAAGTTTAAATGAATTTAGAGACGTAATTGAGCGCTATAAACAGCGTCATCTAGTGTGTCGACGAACATTAAATATCGTTCGATATTATTTTAGCAAATAATGGACTTTAATAAGTAATTGGATGAGTAATTACGTTAACTAACGTGACTTCACGACTTCACGATAAGATTTATAAGTTCATGTTACACTCACCGTTTTGTCGACTCTCTATTGCATTGTTAGCAGCACAGTTGTCGAATAGTCGTTTCATCTCATCGTCAAGACTAGGATTAAACGGGAAAAAAGAGTTCGACACTGTCGGCAACATGACGAATGAATACATCATCTCCATACAGTCAGACAATTTAACCGGCTCTCTAACCGATTAGTTACGATTATAATATTTCGGCCGCGGTTATACAATGTGTATACATATATATTTATATACAAATGCTTCCCGTGTTTATTGCATATAAAGCAATGTGAAATTATGCAACTGAACCGATCACCGCGAACCTCTCTTCTTCATGTACGCACGGCAACTGAGTTGGAGTAGAAAGAACGAGAATATAACATAACCCACGTGGGACGAGAAAAGTGGGGTGTGTAATAGCGAATTCGGTAGCTTGCACTAGTGCGCACTGAGTGCGCATTAAGGCTTGTTTACAGTACATTCTTATATTTAAGATCGTGTCTTAAATACATATTTAAAAACATTTTAACTAATAAAATGATTCGTACGGATGTTATACATATCATATTATGGTTAAAAATATTTGAGAATTTATTTGAGAATTATTTAAGACAATTTTTAAATATAATAACATACTATGAACAAGCCTTAGTGCGCACTCAGTGCACACTAGTGCAAGCAACCGAATTCGCTATAAGATAAAAAGAACACCTATGTGTAGAAGAGAACACTTAGAGTGTGTTCCACTTAATGCCTTGGTTTACATCGTGCACTTGATACGCGTACTAAATAGTAACTTTCTATGAGATAATTTTAATATCGACAATGCATATCAACGGCGACGCATTCAATCAATATAATACGTTTTGTTGATGAGTATTAATATATCGTTTATATATATCGTCGATATTAATAGCATGTTCGACTGGCTCTGGGTTAACCCACTCTGGGTTATTCAGTCTACGTTTATTGGTCGAACAAGTGCTTATAAACTTTATGATTGGCTAGTAGAGACTTATGACGTCATTAATCGCTCTCGGAGCGATTAACCCAGGGCCAGTCGAACACGCTATAAGATTATCTAATAGAAAGTTACTATTTACGCGTATCAAGTGTACGATGTAAACTAGGGCAATAGCCATATCACACTAGCGACTTGCGACTGTGGCTGCGATTATGGGTGTTTCCGATAATAGGTTTGTTCGCGTCGCATGCCCCAATGTGCTCCTCCTCGCTCCAACGTACTCTGATTGGTCCGCATGGTGACGTGAGCCAATCAGAGTGCGTTGGAACGAGTAGGACCACGTTGGGGCATGCGACGCGAACAAACCTAATGGGTGTATATCAGTTGGACACGGGGCAATTGGACACAGTCCAATCACAAGTCGCTGTTCCAAGGGACCCTACAAATGTCTCTAATCACACGGTGCTGTGATTGGCTGTGTCCAAATGCACCGTGTCCAAGTGCACCGCTCCTAACCTAATACCTCTCCGAGTCATTTCCCTAGAGAAGAAATAAGACATCACCATCTACTACTATCATGTGATTCATGACAACACAAAGCTATCTAATGCTGTCTCACGACTGCAAGCAGTGGGTTAGGCAGAACAATAGCGTGACAAATACACGAGATAATAATTTTGTAAAATTGTATTATTGATTATAAAATCATCTGGTGTTGTTTTCTAATAAAATTTTATTTATTCTTAATTAAAGTTATATAACCATTAAAATATATATTATATTTTTCAAATATTGTATTGTTTTTACATGACTCGTGCAGGTGCAAGTCCACAATAAATTATGCCATTAGGGCATATTGATGACAAAACAAGATAGATTTAAAATCTATTTTAATGATATTAATATAGTTTATTGTAATCAAAATATATAATGCAAGAACATTTATATAAACTTAAAACAATAAATTATTATAGTACAGCAAAATTTCAAATTCTTTTACCTGTCAATGAATATGCTACGACAATGTTTTCAAAAAAATGTGGGATTTTTATATGATGTTCCCGTGGAGATTGGAAGTTATCCTCATCATCTTCATCAGATAAGTAATCAAAAAATATTTCCCACATTTTTAGTACATCCATTTTTTATCTATTCTTTTTCTTGATTCTAGGCTTATTCTTATGGCTCCTGCACACAGAACGCGGTAATGCTTGCCGCGCGGCGGAAGTCCGCGCGACAGCCAATCAATATGTTGTTTTTTAAGAGCTAGAAGGTTATTACGGAAAGCAGCATATTGATTGGCTGTCGCGCGAATTTCCGCTGCGCGGTAAGCATTACCGCGTCCTATGTGCTAGAGTCATTACGGCTCATATCATTTACTAAATAATATGAAAAAAAATTTGGAAAATTCCAAGGTATGTTCCAAAAAATCACAGGTCCAAATGTGTTCGAATATGTCTGTACGTTACGGCGGTTAAGCCGGAACTTCACTGAATTTTGCATTAACAAAGATAGCTGCCACTACCACACTACGTTAAAATTTTTGATTATACGACATTTTTCCGTCATTGTCACATAATAAAATACTTGCTTAAAACTTAGACCTTATAAATTTGTTATTTTGCCGCAATGTTGCGGGTGGAATGATAAAAACATGCATGCAGTTGATACAAACATTTGTAATGTTTCCTTTGTTTTTATATAGCATTCCATCCGCAACATTGTGATAAAATATTTGAAATTTATAACGTGTAAGTTTTACAAACAAGTTTTATTATGTGACAATGTTGTATACAATGTTTTGATAAGAAAATGATGTATTAAAAATATAAAAGTCACGCTGGATACTCGCACAAGATGAAGACAATGTAAAAAATCTTCGGTTAAATTTTAAGTTAATATATCTCACATATTCCAAGTTATCCATTTTAATTTTTGTGCCAATTTAACACACGGAAAATGTTTTCATAAATAACACAACTTATTATTATACTTTACATGTAAAATATGTAATTACTAAGGCATTATTTTTTACATATAGATTGTGTTACTTTGGCAGTTAGGAATCGTAAATATGAACTCAAAGCAGAAGAATCAGAATAACCCTACGCAATATGTTAAATTAAAGCACATTAAATGTGCTTTCTGTTTCTCAGTCGCTATATTACGTCTCCCATTTTGAAAAAAAAATGAAATTAAAAAATCTGCCCCGACAACTTTCTTCAGAATTTAATAAGCTTTAATTAAAAAAAAACCGCATTAAAATCGACTCAGATTTGAAGGCTCTAGACAATTTTGAAACACGATTTCTCGTTTCGTCCCACTGTGCGGCGTGGCGGTTAGACCGAGACTAATGGAAGATTCACACCGCATCCGATGTCTGACATACGACGTCCGATATCCAATAGGAGAACAGCTTTCCAATGGAGAGTTGTAGAGAACCTCTAGTAAAGAGAATCGCCAACTTGGTCATGTGACCAGCTACTCAGCTACTCTGCGATTGGCTGGCATAAACATGTACGGATTTGGACATTGCGACGCCGATGCAAAACCATATATACATATATATAAATATAAGCATTTGTTCTGCATTGGCGTCGCAATGTCTAAATCCGTATATATTTATGCCAGCCAATCAGCTGGTCACGTAACCAAGTTGGCGATTCTCTTTACTTGAGGTTCTTTAAATAGTTGAATTCTATATTAGAAAGCTATACTCTTATTGGATATCAGACGTCGGACATCGGACGCAATGTGAATCCTGCATTATCTGTGCTACACTAAACAACTCTATATTGCAGGCTTACCTGGTGCCATCCAACGTTGTCGCGTAAAACCTGTTAGCGAGTGCGGTAAGGATCTCATTTAAATAAGGTTCAAATGTTTTAATCTATCAAGACTTATGTCCGTTTTTATCAACTTTGGTTAACTTAGGTTGCTTTCCAACAAGAGGCACAAGTCGACATAAACATCATTCTATCTTTATTTCACATTTAGTGAATAACAAAGATAGGATGATATTTGTGTTAACTTGTGTCTCTTGTTGGAAAGCAACCTTTGTTCCACGTTTAGTGAGTAACAAAGATAGGATGATACTTGTGTCGACTTGTGTCTCTTGTTGGAAAGCAACTTTAATCGATCGGTTATTCCAACGGAATTGATCAACCACATTTCTTGTTAGTCAGAATTGACAGATTTAATTAGTCAATTCCGTTAAAATAATCAGCCGGTTAAGTTAACTCTCTGCTGACAACGTTTGGATCGGATCCGACCCCAAATATACGTTGCTGGATATGTTCCACAACTTCACGTTGTCAGCAGAGGATTAACTAATGGTGTTGGAAACAGGTATTAGGGCCAATTTCACAATCTCTGGTTAACTTAAGTGGCTGGTTATTCCATTAAAATATTCCATATAAATTATATGGTTATTCCATATAAATTTAACAATCGTATGTGTCATTAAATATTTATTTATATGGTATTTATATGGTTATTCCATATAAATTTACCAATCGTATTTGTCATTAAATAGGATTGACCAGAATTAACTAATCACTGTGCACATTTAATCAGCTCGTTAAGTTAACCGAAGATTGTGAAACTGACCCTTAAATCTATTATTTTAGAATTAAACCTAACTCTTTTTTTGCGGCTCTTTTGGTTCCGATGTTTTCTTCATTACTAATTTTAATGAAAAATCGAAATCGTAATATAATTCAAGGATATCATCAATGTATTTTTTATTTTTAAATAATATGAATCAGCAGCGAGTCAAAGACTCTTATTGTTTTAAAGTTGTACGACTTCACAGTAAGGCAAAAGCCTTTTATTTTTAAATATTGCTTGAGACGGCAAGTCCGACACACTCTTTCGCACACTATACATAAATTATTATTTATAATTAAATTAACAACATTAAATTAACTTTTCTCGATCATGAAAAATAGACAAACTTTAAGGAGTTGTAATTAAGACAAAATAATGATCATGAGATAATTCGATCATTTTATAATTTAAACTCTCTAGTTTTCAGTATGTTATGATTATAACGTTATTATCGTATTTCATTAAAATATATAAAATAAAATGAGAAATTGAATAATCGTTTCATTTCAAACTTCATCTTGCAGTCGAGTTTTTTTAAATTCAAAAACAAACATTTATTTTTTTCCACAGAGAAAAATTTAATTTTATTTACTTTTTAATTTACTTTTTAATTTAACTTTCTATTTATTTGTCAATAAAAACATGTTAATTTGTTCATCTTCTGTAAACAATCAAAATCGAAGACATTTTTGCTTCAATGATGAATAACTCGACGCATATCTTATTGAAATTATACCATAGATATGGAAATTAAAGAGAAAGATCTGAATTTTCAAATGGTGCAAATATGATTTACGGTGTAAAGTTTCATTCACGTGCTACTTCACTTCACAAACTTCAATAAAAATGTTAACATTAACGAATCTCGATTAATATTCGTGCAGCACTGTAATGAATAAGTCAATTTCGCATTCGAAAATATATCTGAAAACTAGAGATGTTTCAAGTTGTAAAATGCGTTCCAAACTATTCCATTATTAACATTTTCTGCTGATTATAAACTGTTGAATTTTATCTATTATTCGTATTCGAGTTAATATTTCCTTTAATTTTTATGCGTAATATATTTTCAAGTAATACGATTCAACATTGGATCACAAGAAATTTTATTTCTTTTTTTATTTCCAAATATTACGACAAGATAGCGAAAAACAAAAGAGAAAGAGAGAGAGAGAGAATCTGTGACTGAAACAAGTCTGGTAATTTCACTAATCTTCATCTTTATTATTACTGTGTAAATATGTAGGCACTGAACAAATAATGTTTCATAATTTGTTTACAAACATTTACACTTACTGATCTCCTTTTGTTCAATCAATGAATATTCTTCGCGAGAGCGCTCCTCGATCGGTCGAGGTTGCTTGCATGTATGTGTGTCTTCACCGTCTATAATACCCGAGCCTTAATAATTCTCACGGTAAATATACCGCTTGTCGTCCAGGGCATTGTATGCGCACGATCCCAATTTCTAAATCGCGATCTCAATAATTACTTTGTCAATATGGATACATATACATATACAAATATATATATATATATGTATATACATATACATACACATATATATAATTTTATGTATGTATACTTTAATCTCTATCCACTAAATATATTGTTCTTCTAAGACTAAAAATTACCACGATTATTTTAAAGGTAAATATATATATATATATTTATATATATATTTATACTTCAGAGAAATCATAATTAAAATTAATAGCAATTACGTTGTAACATGTCACAAATATATATATATATATATATATATATATATATATATATATATATATATATGTGAGTGAGTGTGTGTGTGTGTGTATGTGTGTGTGTGCTATACAGGTGGATGAAGGAGAAAAGGAGGGAGGAAAAGGAATTAGAGACAAGGATGAGAAGATACTAAAGATAAAAACGCAAATTCTAACTTTGGCTAAGAAGCGACATTCCGCGTTTTAAGAGCGCGACGTCGATTCTTTTTTCGATTCGTATCCGTTATCGCGCTCTTTAATTTCGAAATATCGGACTAATATCTATTTCTACCAACTTTGGTTAACTTAACCGGCTAGTTATTCCAACGGAATTAACCAATCGCATCTGTCAATTCTGACTAACGAGAAATGTGATTGATCAATTCCGTCGGAATAATCAGCTGATTAAGTTAATCAAAGTTGATAGGAATAAGCATAAAGGCCAAATCACACTAACGATTGGCAATAGATGATTGACGATTGAAGATTGGAACTTGACCAATTGGAACAAAGCAAGCCAAGGCTGAAGCTTGTTGATTCGTTAAAATCTAATCTTTAATTATCAATCGTCAATCGCCAATCGCTAGTGTGATTTGGCCTTAAGTGAAAAGAAGATTGGTACAAAGTCTTTAGGGATAAATGAGCTCAAGAAGATGCGTGTACGTGTGCCTATGGTTTAGTGAGTGTTGCCTGTCCTGTAGCTGTACACGTTTGTGTTTGTGTGTGTGTGTGTGTGTGTACAGTGATCGTTCATCGGTGAAAGAATGTAACTTTACACAGGGTTAAAGTAGTTTCAAGTATTATCGTCTATAGTCGCTTCAGCCTTTTCTGTGTCTCAGGTATAAAACTAAGGGGGGCGGCCGGCTAAGCCATCTTGTAAAACTATATTCATATATTTTCTCTCTCTATTGCGCTCAAATGTGTGATAAACCCTAAAAATGTCCTTAAACACTTCAGGCAGGTCGACAGGTTTGACTGTTCGTGCGTGTTATACATGAGACACTCCGTAACCGGCGTATTATCCAACGAAACGTGCGAACGCGGGTGTGACGTCGTATCACCGATGATGATGAAGATGACGATGATGATGATGATGATGATGATGACAATGGTGATAATGATGGTGACGATGATGACAATGGTGATAATGATGATGATGATGATGGTGCGCGCGCGTAATGTCGTCAATGAATTCACTTGCATTAATTTAATGATCATTCCGTAATGTCGATGTCGCGGTGGTCCGTTTTGGAATAGCTATATATATAATTATTATAAATATATTTATATGTATATTTTATATATATATATTTATATTTATATATGTATAATAGGTCCATGCGTTTTTTTTCTTCCGTTATGCGCGTGTAATGCAACGTGTAATGACAATGAAGAGCGTGTATACTAGGAATGTACATAGTGTACGAAGATATTAATAAGGTTGTGTATAAAACGATGATACATACTATTACTCGTCACTCGTTTATATCAAACGACACAATTAATTATGATATCGATTTTTTTTTAGTCTCATGGTACGACGACCGCGTTTCAAAAGCGCGGCATCGTTCGCCAATAGGCTAGTCTTGTCCTGTCGTACAATGCAGTCGCGATCACGCACCCGCTAACTCTCCCTCTCTCGCACTCTCTTTCTCTCTCTCCCTTTCGCCCGTCGCGTAACAATAATGCTGCACCCGATGTGTGCTTATGATACAAGAACCTCCAAATGAATGGCCATCAGTCTTTGAGCATACGATTTGGCATACACGCGCTTACAAACAGCGTCGCTCTACGACACGCGTCCCGAATTAGAATCGAGAGACTGACACGTTTTGTACTTTAATAATAATCCGCGGGCGCTCTCGTTAAAAAAAGGAAATTTACACATATCCATACATGTGTATATGTGTGTTGAATAAAAATAGAAAATACACAAAGATCATATGCCTCAATAAATGTATATGTGTATGTGTGTGTATATATATATACATATATATATATGTGTGTATGTATAGTATACACACACACACATATCGTCGAGATAAATTCTATCTAGAGATCTCCCTAGCTTCATATAATAAACTTAAAAAAACTTGAACTAATATAGTGTATATAATAATAATATAATAATAATAAAATAATATATAACAAAGAAATTAAAATACTCCCAATAAGATTTTAAATGATTCTCATTTGTTCCATGGCTCAGCGTGGATTCTCAAAAACATGACCATCCATTCGGGACAATTTGTATTGGATCATTATTATTAAATATTAATACTTCTAGTCGTATACTCTTGCTAGAGTAAAAGTGGTCTCGCGCGTCCCAGATAAACCTACCCGGACGCCGTAGGCAAATACAGAGTGTTTCAGCGCATGTATTTCTGCTTCCTTGATATGCGATAGATACTAATCTAACAAAACTTGTCCTTACATTTCTCACATTTGGTATGTTTTAGTCTTATTTTACTTCAAAAAAAAAAAAAAGAAAGAAAAATATATAGAGGAGAAAAAAGAGAGAAGTTGCTATCTCTTGCTTAATACGAAAGCTCAATATAAGACGCAATGAGTTTCTGATGAAAATATTAAATTAAAGAGTGAGGATGAACAGATCTTTTCCTTTCATTTCTCTGCCGGTACTTTTTTAAGAGATACGAATAAAATTATTCTAAACGTGCGACGTGTGTTGCTCTGCGTACAATATAAAATGATATCATATACGATAAAAATAATCGAGCCGGAGCACTCGTAAAGTAATCGAAAAACCTCGCTCTTCGCGTCCGATGGCAAAACGATATTTCCTTAAATATACAAAGTAGACTAAAGAGAGTACTTCATTCGTCAGATAAGTCATCGGCAAGTCTGCCGAAAATACTTTCTCTCGTAGAGCCCGCAACGTACAACTGTGTGCCTGTGAGCGTATGTGACAGTGTGTATGTGTGTCTCATGTGTGTGTCTCACTGACAGTGCGCCTCACACTTAATCGAGAGTATCTCGATACTTATCGTTACGCTTCTCCCTTATTTTTGTATTTTTCTTCGGTTTTTCTTTTGTTTCCTTTTCGTTACCTTAGTAGTCAGTCGACTTCAGGGTCCGTTTAAAGAGAGTAGGTACATATACATTACGCATTCGTGTACAAAGAATGCGCGACTCGAAGTATTCTCCATGCTATTATCATACACTGTCGTATTTACACATCTCGCGATATAGCCGTCTTTTCGCTCTTTCTCGTCATACCGAAGCTCCCGACGACGAGATGAACGCCGTGCCTGTCGGCTTCTCGCGACTTCGCGCGTTTCGTACTTCGGATTGCTCGCACGTTCGGATTACTTTACAAGTACCCTCCGCGATAATAAATCCTCTCCAATGCAACTAAGTCTTATATCATCGAAAAATATCATCGGAGATACCTCTACTATACTATTAGTTCTTACTTAGTTTTACCTTCAGCGAACAGGAATACTCATTTCCAGTCAATGTCTCATGGAGTACGGTTATTCTAATATGGATTTTATACATACATGCGTCACACACGCGCGTGCGTGTACACATGTATATATTTATATAGCACGCGGTTAGTCTGGTTTTCCACTTTTCCATCTTAACTTAACTTAGACACCGCGCGCCTGTGTGAAAGCTTACGAAGAAAGTAAACTAAACGGAATCGCGTGTTGGTATACCAACAAGGCATTTTCGATAATGCTACTTCGATATCGTCCTCTTTGCTTTTTACAACGAGGACTCAAACATTGCACGATGTAAAAGAGTCATACTACCATTTCTTCTTGTTTTCCTTTGTTTTTGTTTGATCCTTCTTAAAATAGTGCTCGGACACACACTTTTTGTGCCAAATAATATTAATTTTCACATTTCGCTATTGCACCAATATTTACAATGGACGTTTATATTTCGTACTTGTCTCATTAAACGAATTATCTTTGATATTAATCGGCGATTATCGTTCAAATAAAAGCTACTAAAAATGTTCCTCCTTAAAAAAAGAAAGGAAACTCCTCGCATACATTGCTAATGTCTCTAAAATGTTCCTACGCTACGTTTAGAGTTACATACTGGTATAAAAAGAGAAAGAAAATAGAATTGTACCATTTTAAGCGCAGACACAGACAATCCCGTAAACGTTCCGAATACTCAAAGAAGGCAGTCGTCGCGATTTTTTCGAGAACTCTCTTTCTCTCTCGCGCGACATGCAAAATTGCAGCCGATTGCAAATGTCTTCGCTCAATCGCGCCTGGCCGTTTTAAAACCGAACTTGGTCGCTTCACACGACATTTTCCAAAAGATACGATAACTAGGGATGGGACTAGGTTCAGTATGTTCTCTCGCGTGTTCACAACCCGCGAGCAAATATAACCAATAATTTTGAAATGATTATAACGATACTTGGTACTTCTCAGCAAATGCGAGAGTCAGTTTGTTCTCTTTAAGTTTTCTTTAATTTATGTTACAATTCAACGAGTAAAAATTCGAAGAAGTTGCCAAAGTGTTCCTATTATAATACTGTCATAGCTGAAGAGACTTACATTTTGGCTTGGTCACAGATTTCAATTATACTTTATATGTTTGCTAGTCACAAAAGATGTTTTGAGAAAACACGCCGCGGGCACAATATCGATGATACTAGATCCAATGGCGTACGTGATCCCATCCCTAGCAAAACGCGTACGCGAAATCAATCTCGTCGGCGAATCGGTAAACGAAATCAGAGAGACCGGTATTTTAACGTGTTAAGGCTTCCATCGCATCGAAGTTACGTTTTAAATCATAAACGATTTACTATTGGATACTCTGCAACCCGACTAAGTGACGATTTCCACGCTCTTGAATACTTTTCTAAATACAAATGTCGTGGTTGAATACTATCTACAGTCGCCTTGTTCTGTAAAAGACTCGGTTGTCCTGCGTATTCCTTTCGCGACGCGCGAATTGAACGCCCCCTTCCAATAGTACACGTTTTTATGATTTAAATTCCCACGTTCGTATCGTGTATCGTACGGAACACCAACTGAAAACGCGTTCATGCATCCTAACGACGATCGCACGAGGAACATCTACGTCGAAGGACCGTCACCTCTCACGCCATGGTGTATTTACTATGATGGATCTACTTGTGGTGAATATATTGTCGCTCTTTACGTGCTACCATACAGACACATGCGGCAGAAAATAGTCTAGGCATTCTTTTGCAATAATACATCTCTACATCGTTATTCAAAAGGAACTTCGATTGAACTTTTTTTTTTATTATACGCTTTTCCCTCTGTTTCCTTGCTCTTTATCCTTTTCCTCACGAAGGCCAAGATCGCGCGTGCATGCAAGTATACACGCGCGCGCGCGCGCGCGCCACCGACGTAGATCAAAGCGAACCGATTCGTGAAGTAAAACGGGAGAAATTTCAACGTCAACAACGCTGGTATACTAAACTCCTCGAGGGGCCGGGGAGCGGATATCGCGCGACATTAACACCCTTTTTCATCAACGTGGAAAATACCGGCGGGCCGTGGTCGCATCCGTGAGAATCGCGACCGACTCCAAGGCACGACGAAGCGTACGCTTGTCTCCATCTTCTCTTTCCTCTCTCTCTTTCTTCCTTCCTTCCCGTCTCTCTTCCTGCCTTTCTCTCTGTCTTTATGTTCTTTCTATTCGTTTTGCGGTGATTCCACACGCTTTGCAGTGGCACTTTCGTTTTGCTGGGTCTGAGTCGGCCGTACGCCAGAGTTTTCGCTTCTCTCTCTCTCTTTCTTTCTGTCTTTCTGTGTCTCTCTCTCTCTCTCTCTCTCTCCGTCCCGACGGCCAGCCACGGCCCTTCCCTAATCGTCAACGACCGATTACGCGCGAGATTGTCTAAAGCTACTCTTTCGGAGTACGAACCCGCGTGCGCGGGATATATCGGCGCCCTAGCGCGACATGGGCGACGACGACGGCGACGGCGACAGCGACGACGAGGCGACGACGAGGCGATGACGATCCGCACCAACCGTCGCCCTCACTTGCCTCTCTATTTCAAATGAAAATTCGTGAGAAAGCGAGTAAACACGTTGGAATAGAAACTGCGCGGGCACAGGTCGGATCTGTAGCTGGCGCTCGGTGGTGCTCGCGGGTTCGCTGGTGTCAGATAGGGTCTGAATAGTTAGGGTTTGCTGTTGTCATTGCTCAGGGACAATGGGTCGGCGAGCTTCTGCTGTTGCTGCTGCTGTTGCTGCTGCTGGCTGACTTCACTGACGGCGCCGCCGCTCATCAGTTTCGCGTTGTTGTTCTCGGTATTGGACACCTTCGTGTACTCACGCTTGCGCAGCATGTTCTCGGTCTTGACGATCGTGATGTCCGGATTGTTCTCCAGCACGGACGTTGCGGCCTTCGGCACCGCCGTCGGCACCTCGATGTAGCCGCCGCCCTCGCGCTTGATCGGCGTGGTCGTCGTCAGCGTCGCCGCAGTCGCAGCGGTCGCGTTGATCTTCTGCAGGATGTCGTTCATCGACTCGCTGTTCTCCGTCGGCTCGTTGTTGCCGTCGATGTTGCCGGGCGCCGGGCCGTCGCTGGCTATGAATACCCTGTCCGAACCCTGCAACGTCGCCAGGTACGTCGCCAGTGTATGGACGGTCACGTTGAGGATTTCGGCAGCGCGAAACAACGTTATCTCCTTCCTCCGCAGCTTCGCCAGCACTTCGGCAGGGCCCGGCTCAGACCAAAAATCCCGCACTCTACAAGTATAAATTCCTCGCCAATTCTTGGTGAAAATCGCATCCCCCGCTCGTGCCGACTCGGTTTCAACTTATAATACATTTCTCGGCCCGTGCTTTAAAGTTTTAGTTTTACCGAGTATTTACAATCGTCGCGCGTGTCCGTTACCTGTACGGGTGTTTAAGGCAACCGTAACTGTCACGATATCTGCCGTAGAGGGTGCCGTATGAGACGCCGAGTATCTCGGCGGCAGTCTTCATCTCCAGTTCTTTGCTCTTGATCGCGTCCATAACGCGTCGCGTGAACGGCTCCTCCCAGAACTCCTGTCTGCGACCCGTCGTCAGATAATCGTTCATCTTTATCACGTCTCGGAATTGCTCGGGAATCGATGGATTTGTGGCGTTGGAGTTTGATGGGGTGCTAGGCGCTGCAACGAACATTGTACGATTAAGTTAAACATCAATACGCACGATAACAACACTTATGAGCAACACTTAAATCGAAATTAGTGAAAAGCTATCACTAAAATATACCTTTCTTTTCCTGATCAGATGTGCTGTCATCCTTTGACATGTAAGACAGCTAAAAAAAGTACAAAAGGCATTATCAAACATTGAACAATTCTTGCGAAAATATCTCTATTCATGTCGGTGAAAGAGGGAGGGAGAAGGTGGGGGGAAAGAGAGGAGAAAGTAGAACGAGACCTCTCTCTTAATAATCGCAGAATGGATGATTTAATTACGCGAGTGCGTGCAAAAAGAACAGGATAAAAACGTATCTAATGAATGGTCCTTACCACAGGCAGTGGCGTTTCGTTATTCTCATTCATCATCACGTCGTCGTCCCAACTCTCGTGGTCACCGCCTTCGCTCATCATTTCCTCCTGGGAAAAGGTTCGACGTGACACATTAGAGTCGCGCGTGGTTAGCCCGTATGCGTAATACCCGCCGCGAGTCTGACAAAATTTCCGAATATCTACATTCACGACATGGGTCAGCTCGTATGTGCTTCTTACAATAATTGATTCGCTCGTAAGACTCGGTGCCATTGTAGCGGAGCAAGACGCGTCTCACAACATATCTCACGTTCATGTTTGAGTCTCAATTCTTTCTGACAAACACCTTGAAAGTAACTTTGTTAGGCGAGAACTGTATTTGGAATGTTTAAGGCCGATTGTTCCAACTTCTTGGTAATCTACCTAACAGTTATCATGTGTCTATATCTGTCTAATTTGAAGAAAAAACGAAGATATATGACTTAACTAGCTTCAAATAGGTTATCAAGAGGCTGGAACAATCGACCCTTAATGTTAAAAGTGTCACAAAATGTATTTTTCGTTCAAAATGCAATTGCAGCAATAAATTGAAAGAAATTACGCTTTGTAATTGCAATATTCGTACGACTGTACAAGAAATATGACGCGTTGTTGCAATATTTACGAAATGACAAATATTAGCCGCTAATTTTGGCTCAGCTGCATGCTCTTTTAATCGCACCGATCCTTACGGGCACGAGCCATTCGGCCCACGCAGCTATGTGATAAGAGAGAATTCGTATTGCGTTGCGTACATTTCCGGTGATACACGTGATTTTCGGTGTAAATACGTCGTGCGCCGAGGGTGGATCGTCCAGAGGCGGACGGCCCCTGCGTCTCTGTTTGGGAGGTGGTGGCTCATCGGCGTCGCCTTCCCTCAAGACAGTTTCCACGCCGGGAGTTGCGGCGCCGGGACTGTGGCCGGTGTTGTTCAGGTCGTTTTGCGCGGAATCGCTGCGCCAGCTGACCTCGGCGAGACCCTTGATGTGTAAATCCTCGGCGGTTTTCAGCAACGACGACAGCCTCGTCTGCAAAACGTAATCACTCGTCTCTAATGCGCTCGTCGTTCGTGCTTGCGATTAACAGAGTGCAATTATTATAATGATTATCTTCACTCCTCCCCTAAGGCTGCGCGCGCGTGTGTGTGTGTGTGTGTGTGTGTGTGTGTAAAGACTAAGCGCGAGAGTCTCTGTCTGTCGGTCGCCGAGTCGTGTTACCGAGGATGTCTTCGTTTACGAATAACAGCGAGGTCGTAACGGCCGTGAGTATGAATTATACGGAAAGCGTAATGGGAAAACGCTAAAACGATAATTACGGACGTCTGGCATTAATATTAACGGCATTAATAAAAAGCGTGGCAATGAGGGGGAGGGTAAGAGGGAGGTTGGGCGGGGGTAAAAGAGCTTCCTCCTCGACGAGGGGGAGAAACGGACAGTGCAGTTGAAACGAACGGAAGTGAGTCAGTGAGCGAGTTTTTCATTTGGAAACCGATTCTCCCTCTAATCGTACTCATCCACCGTGACTACGCTTCGCGAGTACGTCGAATTCATGAGGTTCTTTTGGAATATTTTATCATGCGGGATAACATCGCGCGCGCGCGGCAACGAGTCGAGACGAGCCCGTCGAGAACGCGTTTATTCGACAATTTTTCAACGTTCCAGTCGGTCATCGGCTGAGGATTATTATTAACTACCGCGCGATTACGAAGGCAATTACGTATCTCGACGCGGCGCGCTTTAAATCTCCGATTTAAAATACCACCAGAGGCGGAAATGCAAAAACTAAAAACCCATCCACGTCGCTGCGCGCTACTTCTTCGCGTGGACTTATTTTCGTGTCATTGTCGCTTCGGCCCCGCGAATTTCCTCGAAACCTATCCCCGTGCAGGGACAATCCGCGCGTTGCGCGATCGGCCCCATCATAAAGAAACTCGCGCAACAAATCACATGGAAAGCCGACGAGCACGTGCGGGCACGTATTCTGCGCAGCAACAACAACGGGGCCCCAATTATTATTTGCTAATTTTCACCGATGCCAATGGCGCGCGCTCGCTGGCGCGACCGAATGCTAAATAATATGGGAACTTTCTACAAACGGCCGCGCCGCGCGGCTTTCTATCGGCCACGGCCGGAATTGGAAAAATGCCTATGTGGGTCAGCGTCGCCGCCGCCGCCGTCGCGAGCGCGCGGCGCAGGAATAATGTATTTCAGAAATCGCGCCGCTTTCGCGTTTCTCGCATGGAGACAGCCGCGGCAAGAAAAGGGAGCGCGGATAAGGAGAAAAACGGACGGCGCGCGTGACGCAAAAATCTGAAATCCAAAGCTGCGTTAACCAACGCTGTTAACACGCTGCGACCCCTTTTCCACTGGCCGGTCTCGTATCGCGCCGCTCCGGTCACGCGGCGAGGGAGCTTAAATCGCCATCGATCTTCGATCCCGGATCGGGCCCCGGCATTTTCACTCCGCGATTTTTCGCGAGCCCCCCCGGATCGCGCGGGCCCGCGACACAAAACGTGCCGGAGAAAGCCCGCGAGCGTGGCTGTGTGCGATCCTAGTCATGACTAGAAATCGGGAAGAATTCGCTCCCTTCCCCCGTCTCGAGAAAGAGAGATGCGAGGAAGCCGAGATCTGCCGAAGTTGCCAGACGCGGAACGCAGACGTGCTCGAGAATTTTGAGGGATACGCATGTCGATAAATACACGGAAGAGAAAGAATTTTTGGTTGGATCGATCAAATGTCTGATAAAATATGAACGAACCGGAAATTCCGGTTGAAGTTACCAGAATAATGCTCAAGTTAATAAGATTCCCAGTTAACCAGACTTGCAATCTTCAAGTTAATCAAAAATCCTGTTATCTTAACAGAATTCTGGTGACCTTTTCCTGCACAGGTTTGCCAAAGTTAACGCGACGCTATTTTGAGGCGCACAATTGCGACGTATGGGAAACATAATTAGATATTTCGCAAAGATCTCGAAGAATTACACGGATATGAAGTGTATTCGCGGAAACATCTAAATCAAGAAGACATGCAGTTATCGTGATATTATTGTAATCTAGTGAAGTAACGGATGGGTAAAATACTCGGGATATCTCGAGAGAATCCCGAAAGAGCACATTTTCCTCGAATGTAGCTCGGGCAATTAAAAAAGAAAATAGAAAAGGGAAAGAGAAAGGGAAAAAGAGAAATTGAGAGTACACGAAAATATAATAATACCGCGAATAAGATGCTGGAGAGGGGCAGGGAGATGCTCTGTGCGCGCGCGTTTCGTTTTATATAATTAATAAACCCAGATGCAAGGAGCAACGTAGCGGTATAAATATAAACGCGCTTGTGAGGATTATCCGTGGCTTTATTATTACATTCACCGAGCGCAGAGGAAAGAACTCTCTTTAATCCGGAATGAAAAAGTCTCAAGGATCACGAGAAAACAATTAGCGAAATGTAAAAATCCGTGAGGATAGCAACTAGTCGTTCCATGCGCATATAAATAATATGCCGCGTAGTTTGCGAAAACGTATATATGTATCGATACTTTCCTGGAACCGATTCTTCTGCAATAGAGATGACACTCTCTGCGCGCGCGAATTTCTCTCTCTCTCTCTCTCTCTCACTCCATCCCTTTTTTAATATTATGAAATATTTATTTCAATGCGAGCTCCAATGAAATTCCCACCGAAACTAAATCCATTCTGAATCAATGAGAAAATAAGATCTCGTCTTTTCGCAATCAGCTCTTTCTCGGTAGCTGTCAGGTGTGGGGAAAAAGTCGATTCTAAAAATCCCGTTGTAAAACACGCGCGCCATCGTGGGACCGATCCACACGGCCGTATCTTCATCGGTATCCCGACGGACTCAAATGCCATTAGGTCTCCTTATTTCTTGTTGATTTTCCAGACTACGTCGATTCACCGCGACAAGTCGATATTCCCGACACGTAGTTTCGTATATACGACGGTGGTCTTGTCATAACACGTCCCGGCGCACTCGAACCCGCGCGTCGTCGTTGCGCGAGTGAGAGATGTTGGTTTTTTGCGAGATAATAGGCCCCGTAAAGTTCTCTCGTTAACCATAGCTGTCACACGCCGTGCGCGACTGTTATCTAGGCGAAATTGTTGTTATTGGAAAAGTGCTGAGGAAGGCGAGCGAATTGTCCCGAGTTTTACTGCTTAACTTCATTTCACGACGACGTAATAAAACGCCCGCTGCAAATAGCAACGTTAATGAGCACGGCAGCGAAAATATATCTAAGATACGCCTAAGCGGAAGAGAGAAACTCTCGTTTAGCCTGAGAATATTTAATATGGGCGCGGGCGCGATACGCGGTGGTATTGCGTTTCGTGTCTTTTTGCCATTTCAAAAACCCACGTCATTTTCTATCTCTGCAAGAGTGTTTGCTTGATCTAGTTCGGAATATAATTGCAGCCGCGGCTTCGACACGGATGTCTTCTTTTGCCGCTCTCATACTCATTAAATGCGGTAACTTGAGGAATGGTATATCTTTTCAAATTACTGGAACTGGACGGAAATACCACCTAAGATAATGAACGCTGATAATACTGAACTGAGTGAAAAATGATACGCTCAATGAAGCGAGATATGTCCTGGAGAATGCAGAGACCTCGTCAATTATTCATTTTTAAAAATTTGATATTTAAATGTCATTAAGTTGTCACCACAATATCGAATATATATGTTGTGTATGTTGGTATATCGCGGTACACGCTTTTGCCCTTTAATTCTCGAGAATTAGACTCAATTTCAGTTTTTGCATTTCTCTCTCGAGTAATTCCAACTATTTGTACAGACCGATACTCCTCGTGACTTTTATTCTTTCCTGGAGATCTTTCGAAGTACAAAGAGAACACACATCTACGTATCTTTCCAATGGAATAAATTAATCATTAATTTAATTAAGATCACCATGATATGCCGAGAATTATTCATGTCACGCACGATATCTTTTTTTTCTTTTCTTTGAAACGTATAAAGAGTTCTTTACTTCGTACAAAGAGGAAAATTACATGTTTTTCTTTCAGTATGTGCGTCATGCAAAGCGCCAGGCGCGTCGCGGCTACGAGGAAATACCTGGGATTGGTCGCTCATAGAATCGGCAATGATACCAGGTACGCAAACAGGAGAATAACTTGTAGAAAATTGGACACTCACGTGGTCAATGTTGATCTCTCCCTTGTACATGAACTCCACGAGCACTTTGATGTCTGAGAATTTGACGTCACGCATGATGACGATGGGGTCCTTCTCCTCGTACTGCGATAGAATCGTGTCGAAGTATGTGCTGCACGCCGACAGTACAACCTGTGAACATGCGAGTCGACGATGCGATCGTTAATTATACCGCGAGGTGATTTTATCTGCGAGAACGAGAAACGGATCGCCGTGTAAATAACACCACGACTTAAATTCTAGATACATAAGTTACGGAACAGCTGCGCGAGACGTCACGCAGTGGATGGGCGCGCATCGATTGCACGTGTATATGTATGTATATGTGTGTGTGTGTGTGTGTGTGTGTGTGTGTGTGTGTGTGTGTGTGTGTGTGTGTGTGTGTGTGTGTGTGTGTGTGTGTGTGTGTGTGTGTGTGTGTGTGTGTGTGTGTGTGTGTGTGTGTGTGTGTGTGTGTGTGTGTGTGTGTGTGTGTGTGTGTGTGTATGCGTCGACTACGGCGCGCCGAGGTCAGATCCTACCCTAACGAAGTTACAGAGACCTTTGCGAAGTGTCGGCAAGATGCTCCTGCTTCTAATTACGCGAATTTACGTGCATCTCCTCCTCCGTCGTCGTGACCGTTGCTTTATTACAACAATTCAATCGTCATGGAGTGTTATCCGTGTCGGAGTGATACCGAGTCGAGTGACATCTCGCAGAATTCAAGGAGCTTATTCACAAAGTGTGTATTCTCAGGCCGACCAAGGACCGTATTTTTAATGGCACATCAATGGAGCTACTCGTAAAACTCATTATTTATCGGAGAATTACGTTTTTATACATTTCTCTCACTATCTAAATAATAAATGTTCATTTGAAGGTAATTTCATGATACTACCTCGCCACGTTCCACTCAGTACAATGCTACGCAAAGCATAAAGCGGCAGTTCTCCGGCCTACAATCGACCATTACATACAAAAACAGTGTAGTGAACACTATTCTTCCTTTCATATAGAGTTTTTTAATACGTAACATTTGTAACGGTAAATTTTTTATTTGGATGGTATCATTTTTTTATGAAGTTACATTGGAATAATGGTCATTTATATACCATAAGGTTAGGAGAGATCGTGTCTGGATGATCCCAAGAGTGCGTTGCTCGTGTGCTTTCTTTTAGTATTTGTCTTGACAGGAACAGTGGATACAAAATCGCGAATGGTCTTTTTAGAACATAGGTATTTTTTCCAGAGTCTCATTAAAATCAAAATAATATTACAGTTAAAAAAAATAGAAAAAACTGACTTAACAAGTGACTTTTTGTGTTATACTCCATCGTGAGTGAATGAAATTGGGCGACGTGTTACTAGCTAGAATGAAGTTTCTTGCAAGTGTATGATATACTATTTTAGATAATACAAGCAATTTCCATTTATAAAGTAACTGAAATCGAGCATGTGGGCGAACAAGGTAAAGTTGGCCCATAATTATAAGAGCCGATAAGAAGGCTGCGGAGACCTCTCGCGGAAATCTCGGAACTACTAACTAGAATATATATTTTATACGCGGCTTTCTTTATTTTGCGTTAAGGGGATGCTGGAGTCGACGACGAACTCGAACAATGTCGATAATGCAGAGACGATCGTCACTAACATAATCACGCTCTTTTTTATATTTCTTGTATATACAGAACTTACATGAATGTGTGTTGCTTCGTTTTACCATATTCAACGAAAAACCTAATCATATACATGTAGAAATCTTTCTGCAAACTTTTTCGATATTTTTAAACTTCCAAATGCAGATGCGAAGGTACAGCGATGTTCTTCAAAATTTTTCTTTTTGGAGCATCCACATTTTCGACATGTACAAGTTGCGGGACTTTTAGATTATGCAAATATTACGCTAATTGACAGCTTGAGATTTTACATAAAAAATTTTTTATTCGTTTTCGTCACATATCGAGCAATGCTTCTATTTATCTTTGCACATATTTTCATTGCGTAAAAGCATTTGTAATTCTGTGTAACCAATACGACGTAAAAAATTTTGTAGAAAAATGTTAGTGTTCTGTCGGTAAAGTTTTCAGCTTCAGCATCCCCTTAACTGAACCAATTGGGCACGTTGCTGCAAGTTTGTATTTTGTTTATTACAAAGCAAAATATATAGTTAACAGAATCATGGCGGGCATTGACACATAGAAAAAGGTTGTCTCTACCATGTTTGTATCGTTAGTCAACAATTAGTTATGAGTTATGCCTGAGAAACTCTAACTTCGAAATTCTAAAATATGCGGCACATCTAGCCTCAGTCTTGCCTAATGTGCAAAATTGCGATATTCAGTATTAAATTTCTTCAGTATTAAATTAAACGAACGGTGCGGAGAAATCGCATGAAACTTGAACTGTGTTTTACCGCGACGAATGTTACGCTGAATTCTCGTATAATTCGAAACATTTTGGTTCAAGTGAATAAATACCTTAAATCGCGCCGATATGATGACCACGCGTGCACGTGTCACGATGTATGAATATTGAGATATCGTTTACCGAACGGGAAAGTCAGTTCACACGGCGCTCTAATTCCTACACACACTCTGATCAATTCGCCTTAATTAACGTCGAACACTATAATGGACCGCGGCCGATTTGTCGAATTTCTAATTAACGCGCAGAAACATTTAACGTCACACGTCGTCTAAAACGACCGCGGAATTCAGCGAGGGCCATTTTTCCCAGTTAGCCGCAAATGTCACTTGGCTTACAACGTTACGTAACACGATCCAATTTATCCGCTTCGGCAAGTAAGGACACACGCTCGTCGCTCCCGATCCGCGCGACGGCGCGTCGATCATTATTAATTACCGGCGGAATGGAATTGTCCGGGAAGTCGCATTGACGTGCGTAACGAGCGCGCACGACTAACGTAATGTACGACGGATCGAAGTGAACGACGCCGCGAATAAAATATGAATTCCTACCTCTGTGCCTCTGTGTCCGCGGAGGATTTTCGCGGGGCTACCACTTCCGCGGACATTCGGCTCTGGACGTAAATATCTGGCATGAAAGTCAATGAGGGGCTCTCATCGCGCTCGTTTAAGGATTTTCATTTTCGCAACGTAGCGTCACTTACAACTCTTCCACGGCGGCTTCTGCCCTTGATGGAAATTTACACAAGGGCACACTGCCGATCTAACATGTATCACGACATTAACGCTGGACCTGCCAAAATGAGCAATTTCCGTGTCATTTTGACATTTTAATTGTAATTTCTTAGAAAAATTACTCCAATTTATAACGGCGCATTCTATATTTTTAATCGACGTTAAAGAGAACCAAAGGGAATAAGTAACACTTTTTTCTTACGTATTTTTTCAAAGACCTATTTTTTTATCATTCCGACAGAGATATCAGTCATCACTGAAAAATATCGTTCTACTGTAAAAAAGAAAAGCAATTATTCAATTTACTTTCCTTCTTTTAAGTAATGATTATTTTGAACAAAAAATATTTTCTTGATAACATTTTCGAAATATACTTCTACTACAAACTTTAGAAAATTTCAGAGAAGCTCGTTTTTATCACGTACTGGAAAAAAGAATTTATTCTCTCTACGAGAAAATTATGAAATCTTATCGAAGAAAACGTTAGTTCGACTTTATGTATAATCAAGAAAATGAGTAAACATTTTTTTCTCTTACATTATGTATTTTTTCAAAAACTTGTCATTTTGACTGCTCTGATAGAAGTAGGTCATTAATCGTCGGTACACATAGAAATATATCATTTTACTGCTAAGAAAAATAAGATTACTCGGTTTGTTTTCCTTCTCTTAAGTCTCTTAAGTCTCAGTCTAAAAATATAACATTAAAATATAACAACAAATTTCACGAAAGCTCATTATCATGTACTGAAAAGAAGAATTTATTCTCTTTCTAAGAGAATATTACGAATATAATATTACGAAACTTTATCAGAGAAAAAGTTAGCTCGACCCTACGTAGCAAAAGCAATCCGAATTTTTTTCTTTAATTTAATATCCTTCATTGCAATGCTAAACTTACTAGGATTCGGAAAGTATTTGGAATAAATTTGACACTTATGATGAAGTCATGATACATTTGTGGATATATAAACCCCTCAGTGAAATACTTGAAATAACTAATATTTACTTGAATGCAATATATAGTTTTCCGCGTGTAGTTCTAATCTTAATGCGGCGCAACGCTATTTTTCCCGAGATCATGCTGTGACGATCATACAAGCATGATGAAGTTGTAGTCCAGAGATTCACTCGAGACGAAGACGTCGGGAGAAGTTCCCATCGATTTCTTCATGCCTCGCGGTCATTGGATTTTATTTGGTAGTGTGTTGCAGTCGCGCGACAGTCTTCGATTAATTGCGCCTCCTTTGTATGCTAATTGGCCGTTGTCGCGCATAGTGGTGTGTAACGCGGAACACGAGTAGCTAAATTGGCATCGGGATCGGGCGTGCGCGAGCGAACGCTGCGGGAATTTCCGCGCGAACTTCTTTCGATGCTCGATGCTAATGACGTGCGCGCTGCAGTTAGAGATGAAAAATGCGACCGAATTGGAATCTTTACGTCAAAGCGCGACTCCGCGATTGTGCCGGGAAGTTTGGAGCGTACGATGATTATTCGGCGCCCTCGCGATCCTCTGAAGTCCGACACGATCGAGATCGCGATCGCACGTAAAAAAAAAAAGAGAAAAACACTTTCTCGCAAATTTTCCCCCGACCGTCCATCTCAATCTCGTTTCTTCCCCGCGCGTCTATGCTTATTTCACTGCCGCGGCAACTATCAATCTTCGTTTGGCTGTAAGCTTCGTTTCCACATAAAGGGAATTTTCTTCTTTTGGCTTTGTAACGCTTTTTCCAGCTTGATAATGATCTCGAGATAAAAGTGGTAATATTGAAGATCCCCTTCCCTCGATCCTCCTTATAGTGATACTTTTTGCAAGAATAGCGATTTTTCTTGGTACCCCTCCCCGTCTCGGCTCGCGCCGGCACACACACGTGCTCTTGGCTGCGTTTAATTTTCCTTCCTCTTATTTTCCACAACGTGCTCGCCGCGTGCGTTCTTCCGTTAATCCGTCGTGCCTCGCTCCTCTTTCCCAATTTTTTTTTGTGCCTTCCGCTACAGAGAAATGACGAGGGGCCGCGAACGACGAGTGTCTGACTCGGCCCCGCCCAGTCAATAGCCTGAATATTTAATGTTAGAAGTTCCGTATTGATTTTCGCGATTTTTACGTCTCCGCAAATAAGGCCGTAAAGACCGTCGCGGCGGGAACGGGGGAGAGGGAGTGGGAGAGGGTGCGGCAGAGCGGGGGATCGAGACGGAGAGAGAGAAAGAGAGAGAGAGAGAGAGAGAGAGAGAGAGAGAAAGAGAGACGCGTTACTTTTCAGTGCCAGCTATATAACGCTTTTTATTATGCCGGGGCGCTTTTATGGGGAAATACTGCGATGAAAAAAGAGGAAGACGTCGAGACGAGCAGGGGAGGAAGGAAAGGGCAGAAGAAGAAAGAAATTGCACTGCCCGGGTTTCATATCGAGTCATTACGATCCTCGGGTACTTTCACCCCTCCCCTCCCTCTCTGTCCCTAGCCCCGCCATCACCGACTCACTCCCTCCCTCCCTCCCTCCCTTCCTTCCTCCCTCCCAACCCCTCCCACCACCCACGACGACGTCTTCTGACATTAAACTTTTTATCGTGCATAACGGCGCTTCGTCTTTCGTCGCGAGTAAAAAAAATATATAAATGGAAGGACCGTCACAGAGAAAGAGAGAGAAAGAGAGAGAGCGAGAGAGAAAGAAAGAAAAAAGAAACGACCCTGCCAAGGAAAAGGGGTGCTTCGTCAAATTTGTCGATCTCCCTCGTCCGTCTACCCTGGTCCGCGTTGTCCCCTCCTACAATGTCGGGTCCCCTACCCGCTGACTTTTTTTACAGCAAACGCGAAGCATGACAGGCGCGATCGATCCCAAGACGCTTTACGATGCCGCCGGCGAAACGCGGAATGTCGACGGAAATTTACATTCGTAATGGCGCGCAATAAATATTTATTCGGCCGGACATTATTCCAGTTATTTATATGAATCGATATAAAAGCGTTTCGCGGCGGAATGGCGGAGAGGAAGGAAGGAGGGAGGGAGGGAGGGTGGGTGGGAGAGAGCGTAATGACGGGCACCGCTCGCGGCGCAATGCCACCGTTACGCAGGACGAGCCGGAATATTTCTGGAAAATCGCGCACAAACTCGAAATTTATACTTCCAAATAATTTCCAATTTTTATACTGGCGATTTCCGGCTGTCTTCCGCGCGAGAATAACGGTCGCGCCATTTTGCGACTGTATTCGCGATTTAATCGCGATTTTCCGGGATCCCAGTTACTCACGGAGCATCTAAGTCGGTGCTCGTGAATCGGTAAATGAAAAACTCGGAAAGACGCTCGACACCGGCGAGATAAGCGAATCGTGTCGCGTTATCGGCGGCGGGAAATTCCGCGTGTTGAGTAAAAAGTCGAGATGGTGATATCGATACGGTAAGTACTGGAGTGCCCCGTAAAAAATATCGCTCTTGAAAACTATATAAATCTACGACGGAAAAAGCTGACGTGGATATCCGATGCTCGTGTAAAATCGTTCATTATGAAACACGATGCACGTGTGTGCGCGCGCACGCGCGTGTGTATGTGTCAGCAACGTCAGAAAAAGTAGTCTCTACAAGCTGCGATAATATTAACTAAGAAACGATGCAGACATCGAGCAAAACAAGTCCAAGAGGTTACTTTTCTCACAGTAAACACGCAATGAAAATGATATCGTTTCAGACTGTGCAAACGACGATCTTGAAACGAGTCGAATCTGCAATCGTGTCTTTCTTGCTTCTTTTTCTAAATGCCCGCCCACCCTCCCGCAAGTTGAACCTCGCAATATCGTCGTGCGCGCGTCTCGTCGATACTCGTAGATACTCGGTATCGACAACGGCGGCCCCGGCTAAAAGCTGCGCTCTCGATCGCCTACGAAGAGCCATAACTCATAACGTCTATAACGATCCCGGAGACATTTCGCTCGCGCGCGGCGAAGTTCGTTATAAAAACGAGATTACTGGCCCCCGCCTGCAGTTACGTAATTCGATCGATAGTTTAGGCGTTTCCCGTTTCTGGCGAACGACAGTGCGAGAGGAAGGAAGAGAGAATGGGAGAAAGAGAGAACGAAGGGGAACGAAGAGCGAGAGACGAAGGGGGAGAGAGAGAGAAAGAGAGGGAGAGAGAAAAAGAGAGACAGAGAGAGGAAAGGGAAGGGAAGAAAAAAGGAAACCTTTTTTTGTGTCTGACGCGCGCGAGGGACCGAGACAAGAAACTTAACGAACCTGCTTTTTTTTAAGGCACCGATCCTTTCCAGAGCTCGTCCCTCTGTGCTTTGTAAAAATCGTCTCGCGAGCGATTGTCTGGCCGCGATGAGTGTCGCTCAGTACAGATTGTCCGTATACTATCCGAACTCTGTTCGGACAAGTTGAACTTGACTTATTCCTCGCGAGAGCTAGCCGGAGGCTAGCGATAGATCCTTGAATCATCGGCAGGTGAAAGTGAGCGGCTTTTCGGGAGAATTAAGCTCCGAAGGTGCGAGCAGATGATAAAACCTTATTCTCTCGCACGGTCGAGAGTTTCAAGCGGGCCTCACTTTAATGGAATTTCATTTTAACGCTTAGTTACGGAGGTAATTAATGTTGGGAGTCAAGGGGGTTGCCAAGGAGGCCGACGTTTCGTCAGATTTTCATCAGGAAAAGATCGTCCAAGTTTTTACGAAAAATCATGGGTAAAAAGTGGCTTGGTAGCTCTCTCTTTCTTTCTCTCGCTTTTTTGGGGATAATCTATCAATATATAATATAATACATTATATTATGTATGTGTAACACAATATTAAAAATCATATTACATTGTTCTATTGTAAGTAGTGATGTTTCATGACACTTTCTCATAAATATTATCTCAAAAGAGTGACTCGGAACTTCTAATAGCATTAATTATCATCTATATATATAAATCAGAATGTCTGTCTGTCTGTCACCTATACACTTCTAAGCCCTTTGACCAATCTGGATCAAATTTTGCATAGTTACTCTCCGCGGGGAATATAGACTATCATGTGAAACCTGGACACGTCATTCCTTCTCCCCTTGATTTCATCCCCTTGACACTTGTGATAACTCGGGCAATGTCGGGCAGTTTTAGCTAGTATATAGGATAAACCACAGTTATCGGCATTTCTCTCTCGCTTAGTCATTGACACTCTAGAAAATCTGGTTTTTCATGCGACCAACATTGCGGTTAAGCTTCTTGCCTGCATTTTATGATTCCAAAAGAAATCTTTATAACTAAACCTATGAACAGATGCTGTTGGACAGAATAAAAATCAGGTTTTTCTAGAATGTCATTGAAGGGAGATACCAATGATTGTGTGGTCTACTCTAGTCCTGACATTTCTATCGCGTTACCACAAGTAGAGCTCCATCAGCTATCTTCGTCGATGACGAAGCTCGAGTAGACTCGAAACCTACCCAAAAGAGCCGAGGGAATGACTGGCACACGTTTGGCGAGAACAAGATTCGCGACGCGATAACGGAAGTGATTCCGAGGAAACTGGAGGAAAAGATCGCGCGCTCGTAAATCGGAGCGATGGAAAAAAGCGGTTTTATGTAATTCTATAAATAATATATACGCGCGATTTCCATTTCAGAGATTTTGTTATTTTATCTCAGAGTTCGGTATCTTGCTCGCCAAGTTCTTATCGCACTGCGTGAAGGCGCAAGAGAGAGAAAGTAAAATTAAAATTAACGAAAAACTCGGCGTATCATCGTCGCCCGATCCTTCCGCCGCGATTCGCATCCGGATAAGAAACGAAAACTCGCCGTACTGACAAGGAACCTCTGGCGGAAATGGCCCTCACCGATTTTGATGCGCTCTGGATATGTTGTAGAGCATCAAAAAATAAGAGACCCATATTTTTTTATATCGACTTATCTCGAGGTTTAGAGGTTGAAACAACCCTTTGAAAAAAATTGACTTTTTTCATTTTTATAGAGTAATTCCTAAGATATGAGGTATATGAAAAAATATTTCCTACAAAAGTTTTATAGTATTTAATATTTTTTGCAACAGTGTATTCTACCATTACATTTTAATGCCATTATATAAATGTTAGGAGCGTTAAATAATGACTCTTGTTCTCGTGGACCAAATGTTCCTGTAGATTTTTTTAATATATTATAGATAGTATATGAAATATCTCTCTTTCTCTCTCTTTCATTCCCTTTAATTTATGCTCAAAGTATTTTGACTACAAAGACTACAAAGTATTTTGTTAAATTAGCAAAACTTGTCTCTCAATCTGTGCGAATAATAGAAAATTTGTCGTCAGAAGAGCACTTTGTATGGCAAAGCGAGCCAGTCAGTGAGCGATCTCGTCGGTTGTCGTTCAAGAAGAAAAATCTTCACCAAGTGAAGCATCACCTTTGGCGACGTTACAAACGCGATCCCGCGATCCTGTTATCGCGAAGGCTGTCTGATTTATTTCGCCGCTCTTCTCGCTATACGACGATTCATGTAAAACACTTTAATCATCGTTCGCGGGAGGAATGGGGGCCTCATATTGAACCCACTCGTACCCGCGGGAAACGAAAATCACGAGGAGAGCTATTTCGATCGAATAAGCATTCAAACGCGATACGTGCCCGTAATGTTAGATTCGAAATCCGTCCTTCCTTGGAATCAGGGCCGGGCGGGCGAGAAAGTGGGGAAAGAAGGGCGGAAACGGTAAGAGACATATGATCGTCGGCGGATGACTGCACTTCCGCATGCATGAAATTACAGATCGATACGCCGGTAACTCGTTTTAAGGAATTTCGGCAAGCTGCGAAATTGCGCTCGCGGCGGAAAGCTGTTGGACGGAAATTTCGTACTTCGATTTCCGCGGAATTACGTAATAACGTTTGTATCGCGATGTATTTTTATTCGAGAGTTTCAAGACACGAAACGAGTTTTCGTGCGCCGTCGAGGGCCGATTCTGTTGGCTGCACTGTCTCGACAAACGCTGCTACCATCACCACTACCACTATAACTCATCTCCCTGGTTCCCCGTTTTTGGTTTGTGTCAAAACGTATACACATATACGCGCATCACGTAGCAGCTGCCGATGTGGTCGGTAAAGGTGATTCGAAAATTTCTGAGAAAGCGGGTCCTATACGAAGGATACCAACTTATATAGTCAGTAGAGACAGGGACCAATATTTCGGAATTTTCGAGCTATTGTCAATATGAAGAACGGCCAGATGAAATAACAGGTAAAAATAGAGGGGGACGCTTGAAAACCGGAACCACGTCAGAAAAGAGGGAGAAAAAGAATTCTTTGTATGGCTGTGCGTGAATAGGACGTTGCATATGCGCACGTGTATGAATCTCCGCTTCTTTTTATCACGGCGTGTCCTTCAGACAGTGTCCTGCCGCCTCTTTCGTTCTTCCTAGTCTCGCAATTAGTTTTTTTCGCGCGCGATCTATTTTCAGTAGCGTGTCCAGGGAGCTATTTCCAGGGAGCATAAATTCACTATTTGTCGAACAAAATTACGCATTTTCATATATTTCTTTCATTATACATAATAAATGTTAATTTCAAACTGATTTTTCTAGATAAACGCCACGTTTCACACAGTACAATGCTACACTGAGAAAAATTTCTGGTAATAATTATCCAGCCAATATGTATTGTAGTTATTAAATCATTTAGTGAAATAGTATCAACTAAATATAGAGGTGAATATGACCAAATCATTTGGTAACTATGAGCCAAGAATCATGGTAATTGTTACCAAGGCTTGATTATAATTACGCAAAGTATAGTAATAATTACCAAAATTGTCATATTAAAAATATTTGCAAATATCGTAATAATGCTTGATTCTAACTATGACGATAGAATGAAGAGGATGTACTAAGATCGCGGCAGTCGGGATCTGCGTTTTCTTTTCTTTTCGGTGAGAGAAAAATGTCGAAAGTGCGGTTTGCTAGGCCGGGAATCGAATCTGGATCTTTTAGTTGCCGGGCGACTGCTTCAACCACTGATGCTTCATGCTCACGACACTTTCCTTTCCCAAGATAAAGATTCAGAGGTGCCGTTCAAGTTGGTAATTATTATCTTATTTGATATTAGGTTTACAACTTTGCTTCCGCCGTTTTCCTATAGATGACTTTAGCGGTAAGTGGTTGTCGAAATAAATAGATCATAGACGTCATACAATAAACTTGGGCATCTGTCAACATAACCCCATAGAAACATTAGTCGATTTGTGTCTGCATCATAAAGTTATTCTCGATTGAAAATGTCAGTTTACGAGCCAAATTCTCGTCATTTACGAGAGGTTTTAATTTTCTGCTTCAATATAAAGAAATCTGCGGCTGAAGCTCATCGAATGCTCTCAAATACTTATGGTGAGGCCGCTATTAGTGAAAGAACGTGTCGTGAGTTGTTTCAACGCTTCAAGAACGGTGATTTTGACGTCGAAGATCGGCATAGCGGTGGAAGAGAGAAGGTTTTCGAAGATGCAGAATTGAAGGCATTACTTGATCAAGATTCGTGTCAAAATCAAGAAGAGTTGGCACGATCATTGGGAGTGACTCAACAAGCCATTTCAAAACGCCTCAAAGCCATGGGAATGATTCAGAAGCAAGGAAATTGGGTGCCGTGCGAATTGAAGCTGAGAGATGTTGAGAACGGCGTTTGTTTGCTTGTGAACAGCTGCTTGAAAGCCAAAGACGGAAGGGATTTCTGCATCGCATTGTGACTGGGGACGAAAAATGGATTCATTACGATAACCCCAAGCGCAGAAAATCATGGGGAGCCATGCTTCTACGTCGACGGCCAAACCGAATATTCACGGCTCCAAGGTCATGCTCTGTATTTGGTGGGACCAGCTAGGCGTAGTGTATTATGAGCTGTTAAAACCGACTGAAACAATCACAGGCGATCGATATCGAACGCAATTGATGCGTTTGAGCCGAGCATTGAAAGACAAACGATTAACTATTACTAATGTATTTAATATTATTTATTAAATCATTTAATTGATTCGACCATTACACAAAAACGGTGTTAGTGAGTACTATTCTTTCCTTTATGCCGCGTTTTCTAACATGTAACATTTATAACGGTAAGTTTTTTATTCGGATAGGATGTCATCTTTTATGAAAAGTTAAACTAAAATGATAGTCATCTGCATACTGTTTTTGCCATAAGATTACACATGTACAATATTCGATATGAAGTTTCCCATGAACGGTGTAGACATCGCACGAGGCTACGAATACGTTTTATCGCGGCGAATACTTTTGCGTTAAATTTTTATACAATTTTAAGCATTTTGGTTGATAAACTGATGAATAAATCCCTTAGTCAGAAGTAACACGCGCTCCTATCGAACACTCCTATCGATCGGTATCGACGTAATCCGCAAGCCGGCGTACTTAGGCGCTTTAATCTCGGGTCAGAATAGATCTCGGGCGTTGTGCACGTTATTCGTACACTCGTGGGCGCGCGATGACGCAAGAAAGTTTCTTATCTGCCGCGTAAGTCACGCGCGAGTTTTCTAATAATGCACGCGGATCTCGCTGTTTTGCCGCGCGTCACGCCCAAGGAGTTTAACGAGCAAGAAAACGCGTCGGGCTCTTATACTCCCGGGTATGCGCGCCGAGAGCGAACGAACCCCGAAGTATGCGTAAATACCGCTCCCGCGTGCGTACTCGGTGGGCGTTTACGCGCTCGCATTCTCCATTTTCTCTTTTCTTCTTTTCTTTTTTCTCCTTTTATTTTCGATTCTGTGCGAGTGGGAGCGTAATTTCATTCCGTATCTTATCGCGCTAGCACCCACCGTAGTAGAAAGCATATACAAGCGGAGATAACACTCGGCATCACCGTTCGAGCTTTAAAATAAAGAGAGAGAGAGAGAGAGAGAGAGAGAGAGAAAGAGAGAGAGAGAGAGAGAGAGAAAGAGAGAGATCAGGAGAGCCAATTTATTTAAACGCGCGTGTTCGAGAGGTTCCTCTCGAATCCACTACAAATCTCGGGGCAAACGGATGATGTGAATTCTCTGCCCTTTTCCCTCTATATATACTATTCATACGCAGTTTCTTTCGATTTAAACGAAAATTCGATCCTCTTCGGGGTCCTGACGTTGTCCTGCAATTCCTTACGGTTCTCTCTCTATCTCTCTCTTGATCTATCTATCTATCTATCTATCTATTTATTTATTTATCTCTACGTTTCATTCTTTCCCACGTGGTGCGGCCGCGAAACGCGAACGATCCTCACCCTGAATTCATGTCGGCGGCTTCGCGTGGAACAAAACGCCGCGAACCAAGAGCACGTGTCGCGTAATGTAAATGAACGTTGATGCCAGCGAGGCAGCAAGTGGAACGTGCACGCGAAACGACCGGGACGGCGGAATCTAATGAAAAATATTAAGCCCCGAGATATGAGTAAAACAAATTAATCTTCCGCGCCACCGTCGGTGCGCGCGGTTTATGTGGGTGCGCGCCTCTCCCTGTGTGGGAAGAGTGTGACTCAGTGTGTAATGGAAGCCCTCAAAGAGTAAGGGGGATCTGAGGGACAGAAGGGCGGCGGGAAAGGGGAAATACATACTTCATCATCGGGAGGATAAAGACAACCGAATAGACGGGGGAAGAGAGATAAAAAGAGAGAGAATAGAGGAAGAGGGGGGAGAGAGGAGGGGAGGAATGAATGAGAGAACGAGTGAGTCAGCGAACGAGTGAGCGAGCGAGAGGAGATGAACGTGTGTGTGTGTGTGTGTATGAGAGTATGGGTGTGCACGTATACGCGAGAGACGAGGGGAAACGGTCCGTACGAAAATATCGATTATACTTTTTTACGAGTTCACTCGCTCCTGCGAGTGTTAATTTCGCGAAACGGTCTTTCCTTCGCCACGCGTCGCTCGTAAAACCCCATTGGTACACGTGCGAGAGTCTCTCTCTCTCTCTCCCTCCCCCCTTTTTCCCTTTCGTACATCCGACACCGTTCCGCACCGGACGAGAATTCGAACAGGTAATGCCGCCGGGCCAGTAGTCTTCGTCCTTTCCCTTCGAAAATTTTATTTCGTGCGTTTCGAGGCTCTCTCTCTCTCTTTCTCTCTCTCTTTCATGCGACATTAAATAAAATCCAAAGCTTTATTATTGTCGAAGAAACATCCGACGCTAAAAACTTCTTCCCTTTTCGATGTAACTTTAGACAGCAGTGTTCTCATGCGAAGTAGACATGAGAAAACCGGTGTATAGGATTACGCCGGGGAAAAATCGTTTCGATTCCCCACGAGGAGAGGCCCGCAAACCGTCTTAGACGTGACAATGTGAAGATCTCGCGAGTTGATTCCCAAGCGAGCGCGTCTGGAAATTCGAGACCTGCGAGAGAACATCAAATCGTATCATTACTTGTGCAATTAGAGAGAGGCCTGTCGCGTTTTTAGAACGCAGGATGTCCGGGTTTAACGACCTTAGCACCTGGCAGCCCCTCTGCGTACGGCACATAATTACCCGCAACGCGCAGGGTAATACCCGGTGTGCATCTTGAGAACGAGACGGTGGATATCGTTACGCTCGAGAACGTCTGGAATCCCACTGTCGTTTTTCTCGCTCTCTTTTCACGCCGCGCGGACTCGATCGATAGCGCGTACCGGCGTACATTAACACGCATGCCGATCTAGAAAAGCGGAAAAAGGAAGAGGGGAAAAAAATACGTAATACCATCCTGACCCCTCGTGCGCCGAAAATATCGCTCGTCATCGGGCTCAAAACTGCCACCCCCGCGCCGCCACGTGCTGCTCGTCGTCCTTTTGTGGCATATAACCGTGGCATATAAATTCGAGTTGACGTCAATCGATTATTGTCGACGCGATGAGCTACCGCAAGCGAAATAGAGAAAAGGCCTACCGCCTTCGGAATCGCGCGCTTTGAACATACTTGTTATTATTTTACTGTCACTATTGTTATCATTATTGCTGTTACCATTATTGCCGTTATCATTATTTGACGCCCCGCGCGTGCGGTATAATGATGTTAATATTGCTCATGCATGAATGTACGTCCGTTCCGGCAAAATATGAGTTGTTGCTTTTCCGCGGATGGTAATCAATTCGGTCTAGAATATTTCGAGCGTGCTCTTTGACATCGTACTGTAATATTTTTAAGCCGGAATTAATTTCCATGTCTGACGCGGCGGTATGATCGCTGCTGAAAAATGTTTCCCTCACACACAATGCCATCATAATAAATTAGTTCTTTTTCGTGAACGTTCGCTTTGCGCTTCAATTGAGTATTAAAAAGAGAGCAATTAAATTGTAATAAACTCGCGGTTAACAGAGGGCAAATAAAAGTTTACACCGGGGAAATTGCATGTTATGCATTTGTATTATTTGGAAATTAAATGCTGCATATTTATACGAAGGATGATTACAAAGTCTCCCAATTTTCGCGTCTCGGGGCAGACAAACGCGACAAGGGGCTCGTGATATTACTCTTAAATACCGGCAGAAATTCATTCCGTTTTCGCTTCGTGCGTTTCTCGCGCGAGAAGAAAATCCTCATTATACGTAGAAATAACCGATCCCATTCACAGCTACTTTTATTAGACGGAGAAGTCAAGCTCCGCGCGTATATCACGCCCGGGTTGTATAAACGGGACTTAATAAAAATAGTCGTTTGAAAAAAACTTCCAATGCGATTTTAGGATGCCCGCTGCAGCTCGCACGTCCAATAATGACCCGTTACAAGCGTTGATTCAATCAATTAAGTATGGCGCGCGTTTAACGACAAATCCGTTAGAGTATTCAACGGAAAACTCATCTCTCTCTCTGTTTCATCTCTCTCTCTTTTTCTTTCTCTCTCTCTCTCTCTCTCTGTTTCTCCCTTCCTCGGCACCACTCTAACTCAATCAGTCTGGTTTTTGTCGCCCGCACTAAAAAAAAAATCCCGGAAAGCGTTATCGCGCTTACAGTCGTGAGGACTGACGATTAACGAGACTAGTCGTCGAAAAAAACGATGTGTTGCATAGTCCAAATGATAACTGGCAGTTTTACGCTCTCCTCCCCCCTCTCTTTCTCTCTCTTTCTCTCTTTCTTTCAGTCTAGAAAGCTACGTTCAGATAATACTCCCTTCTCCTCTCCTTCTCACGCGATACGGCAGTACGTTTCGCAATTGCTTTTCACAATTGTAATTAATAACTGCGATAAAGTAGGATCACTTGGTGACTGCACAATTACTTCAAAAATTCGTACGAGGAACCGACACGGATCCGATCTGTTGTCGTTGCTTGACGTAACAGGTTTCCCGATGCAAGCATGTTTTTCTTTCGATCCAATTGTCCTAATTTGAGAAATTTACGAAACCGTCTCGCACCGACCGACAATTCGAGCGAGATATTACGGTGGAACGTAGGAAATGCCATTGCTGCCGATCGCCAGCGGTTTCTCACCAGATTGTCGAGTCGTTGATCGATCGAATATCCCGATGTAAGTGGAAAAGGTTGCTCGATCACACGATGGCTTTAATTCCGAGGGATTTATTTGTTCTTTCGTGTCGAGAAGAGCTTCCGAAACCTCGGCACCAGCAAAAGAAAATTAATTATTCTCGTTGGATGTATCTCGTTCTTGTTCCGTGCCTTGCGAACATCAGCGGGCACTAGCAGCAACGTCGGTATCACGGCGAGTGGATCAAGAGAAGACACGCGAGAGAGTCATCGCGAGCGAATATAGGATTTTCTTGTTCCCACCGTGCGCGCTTCTTTTTCATTCAGAGCGTCGTTCGAGATATCCCCCGAAGTTCCACCGTTATCTCTTTCTCTCTTACGGGGCAATCGTATGGGATAGAAATTTCCCGTGAGCTCGGTCCAACGGGAGTTCAGGGTGCAACGATAACCATCACCGTATAAAGTATATTTCTCTTGTTTCGAGAGATACCTAAGGAGTTTCCCCCGCAGCTTTTGCGACGTATCGAAAGGGGACGAATCTTCTCTCCTTCCGAAAGTTCGATTCTGTGAATTTTATGGCGAACTTTTTACGCGCTTCGCAAAACAGGATGAGCATTTGCGACGGTATCATTGGTAGTCGCATCATCGTTTTCTTAAAGCGCAAAATGACCGTGTGGATTCCGAAATTGAAATTTGACTTCTATATTAATTCTGTAAAATTTGAAAGACCAACAGAGAATGTCGCAATATAACACTATAGAGATTATTGTCTTATCTCTTGATAATACTATAAATAATTACTTAATTATAATGTTTTGGCCCCAGGAAAGGTTATAATAAAATATTATAAAAAATAGGAGGTTCCTTTAAAAATTTCAAGATAACCTTTTCCTGGTGATGCCATCTAAGATTTTATCAAACTGATGAAATCAATTAATTTTTTTAAACCCTACAACTTTTATTTAAAATATATTTTTTATAAAACATTTATTATTTATAAAACATATTATTTATAAAACATTTTTTATATTTTTCGAGATATTTCGAGGTATTTTGATCTTTTTTATACACTCTGTATATATATACACACACATATATCGTGTGTATATTTACTATATTATATTATCATATATTTAGATATATAACATAATAATATAGTAAATATATGTATATATTTTTTTTTATGTATATATATTGTTATATATTTAGATGATATATATTTCAGTAATATATAATATATATGACATTAGTAAAAAATCATTTAAAATTTAATTATTTCAATATTCTATACATTTAATATTTATTTTTAACTTCAATAAATAATGTATGAATCATGCAATATGCAATCGACTGCATCATGAACCTAATCAACTGCAGATAAAATATACGCGATAAATAACTAAATTTAATATGAGTAAATAATATAACAAACTTTCTGTTTTTATAATTTCTTTTTTATTACTTTTTATTTCATTAGCGTTGGAAATTTTAATAAAATTTGAATATTTAAAAGGCATGAGAAAGACGGAGTTGTAAGACCAAAGATAGCAGCTGTGTAAACACTATGAAGAATTTGGATTCGGTAAGAACAATAAGAAGGCTAAATAGAAGTGAAAAAAGACATTGACAGATTCAAGACGAAACTCACGCTCGAGAAAGTATCATTAAAGGAAAAATTCTCCCCACTTGCAAGACTGGGCCGGTGTACATACATATTTGTAAATTATTTAGCATCTTTGATTGGGAACATAATTAATCACAGATGCGTATATTCATGGATCGTAATTCGACTGTTTGGGCTGATATTTCTCTTGTTGTATAAAATAAGTATTCAAGATTAAGGAATATGAGTCAGACACTCGTGAAGTTGCGGTTATTCATCAAACAATGACGAATCACTTTTGAATGCCGATTTCAAAATAGATTCCAAACTTCGACTCGGGATATCTCCTTATTCTGCGTGAGTTCGTCGAATATCCGTTAAAATTTTACGTGATAAATAATTTGATATACCTAAAGAAACTACATCGCCGCGTCCTTCATCTTAGATTCAATTCTCAATTCAGCATCTTACTCCTGGCTGCTCTATGATTCCGGACACTCGCTGAACACTCACTGACACTCACGTAAATACGATTCGATCGGAGAAAAGTGTCTCAAGTGTAGCGCGATGTCGACGAGAGCTCGATTAAAAATATTTCAACAAGCGTCGTGAAATATATTTTCATCATCTCTCTGACGGGAATTATAAACACAACGCGCATTCATCGATTCAAAACATAATGAGAATAAACTGATACCTAGAAAAGAGATCAAGCCATTAATGGCGAACTTGAAGCCGCCAATCAAAGATGAATATATTCGGTGACCAAAAAATCACGACCAAAAATCAAATCAAAAAGTCTCGAAACACTTTGGAATTATAAGGTAAACAAGTTATTAGAACGTTAATGATTAATTAATATGCGATCATTAATTATCATCGCATCTCCCATCGATTCGTGCTTTCGTATGGCAGCACTGAGCGCCAGACTATCATGACGATCAGGAGCTGATTCTAGGATGGATTACAGGATGTAGCAGCAATTAGCAACGATGCATACAATCCTTCAATGCATACGATCCTTCTTTTTCACTTTCCTTACATCTCTAAACGTTGTCAGAATCTCTAACATCGGTGAAGTAATAATAAAGAGATTACGACAGAAAAAAATTTATTGTTTTATTCACCCGTTTACTTATTAATCTTTGCTAGATTATTTTGTATATTTGTGCTTATTCTCTCTATCTGCAGTTAACTAAGGGCGCGACCCATTAAACGTTGCAAACGCTTTAAAGCACTTAAAAAAACCATGATTGATCTATATAATGCTTTAAAGTATTTGTAGCGTGTAACGAATCGCATTCTAAGTTATATAATTAACATACGAGGGCTTCTCCGTAAGTTTTGCGACTTGGCAACACTGGCTAGTGTTGCTAGGTAAAATCTAACCTTACCATCAAAAAGTTTGACAGTTTGGAAGATTTTTTTACTCGAAACGTTTTGTCGTACGGAGGCTACTTGTATTGTTTACAATGACTTGAAAATTGTGTCTCAGCGAAAAAATGGAATTAACACGAGAACACTTTCGTGCGATGATTTTTTACGACTTTCGACGTGGATTATCGAGACAAGAGTGCATCGATCAACTTACCTCCACTTTTGGCAATGAAGCACCACACAAGGCCACTATTTGTCGCTGGTTTAATGAATTCAATCGTGGTTGTAGTTCGCTCACCGACGAACCTCGCGAAGGTCGTCCAAAATCAGCTGCTGTGCCAGAAAACATCGATGCTGTGCGTGAATTGATAATGCAAGATCGACATGTGACATACCGTGAGATTCAGGCATCCCTGGGTGTTGATATGAATTGCATACAAACGATATTGCATGAACATTTGGCCGTAAAAAAAATTTATTCACGTTGGATCCCGCATAATTTGACAATTGCTCAAAAAAAGGATCGTGTAAATTGGTGCAAAAAAATGCTGAAAAAATTCGATCAAGGTGCGTCAAATGCCGTATATAACCTCTACACAGGTGATGAGTCATGGATCTATGCATATGAGCCGAAAACTAAACAGCAGTCGACTGTGTGGGTCTTTCAAAGTGAACCTAACCTAACAAAAGTTGTTCGCGTTCGAAGCACTTCGAAACAAATGGTCGCCTGTTTTTTCGGAAAAACTGGTCATGTGGCAACAGTACCCTTAGAGAAACGTAGAACGGTCAATTCTGAGTGGTATTCAACATAACCATTTGTTTGCCAGAAGTCTTCGGCCAAATAAGGAAAAACAACTCAAGGCGACGAGTCATTCTTCACCATGACAATGCGAGCTCTCACACATCGGCTCAAACAACCGCCTATTTAACCAGTGAAAACATCTAATTAATGGGTCATCCACCGTACAGTCCTGATTTAGCACCCAATGACTTCTTTTTGTTTCCGAGCATCAAGAATAAACTGCGTGGTCAAGCGATTTTCGACGCCAGAAGAAGCGGTTGATGCGTTTAAAACATGTTTTAGAGGTACCACTTTCGGAGTGGCATGGATGCTATAATAAATGGTTTGAGCGAATGCAGAAGTGTATTGATCATCATGAAGAATACTTTGAAAAACAATAAAGCCATTTTCAATGACAAATTACCGTGTTTTCCTTACTAGTCGCAAAACTTACGGAGCAGCCCTCGTAGTGCTTATTGAAGTTAGAGATTAAGAAAGATTAAATAAAGATATTGACTTAACAGAATATTAAGTACAATTCTTGGATAAGTATTTCTTTATTCCTCAATAAAACGGCGTTAAATGACCATTTCAGCATCAAAAGACGACAGCTTGTCAAGAAACAATAGCCTTACACTTTGAGACTCTCCATAAGACTTTCAAGTTTGACGGAATTGGCAAGATTAATGTAAAAAACATCGACTGGGGAAGTGATCGGTTTAATAAGAATGTATACGTTAATAAGAACCGGTCACATCACCGGTAATGAGCGTGATAAATCTTGTTTTCCTTCATCTTATTGCAGATCGAGTCGCGATGCACGTAGAGCAAGAAATAGCAATAAATACGAATGATGATACAGTAGTAATTACTAATTGCTAATCCCCTCGGCTTGTTAAGATAAGTAGCGAATACCGCCAAGTAATAGCATTAGCGCACGTCTTTCGCAAAGCCAGGGAAGAGAGTCTCGAAAAAACCGCATTACATCGAGTCGAGCTTATCCTGTGTATTATCGTTCTCTCCTCCTCTCCCTCTCTCACTCTTTCTCTCTCTATTTCTCCCCTTCCGTGGAATGTTTTCCACACGCACGGGTATCAGGGTGCAGGTGGTGCTAGACGAGGAAACAGCTGTCCAACCTCCCGCTACGTCGACCCTTCGTTCCCTTCGGCGGTTAGCGCGCTCAACTTCTGTCGCCGCGGGTCCCTTTTGTTTTCGGCTCGTCGACTTTTCCATCCTCTAACGTGCCGCGTGGTCGCGCGCGACGCCTTAGCATCGATAAACTCGACTCGATACTTACGGAGTAACTCGACTCGATACTTACATGCGCGGCGACAATTAACGTGCCTACTTTAACGGCAACGATTATCGATATATATACCATGCAGTCACGGCGACTGCCGATGACATGGTCGTGAGCGCGGCAGAAGCCGGCCGGCTTTTGCCGGCGGCAAGAGGGAACGAGGCGAGACACCCACAAGCGTGAGTTAGCCGAGTCGCCGTTTCGCGCGGGTGAAAGGGGGAACGAGGGAAGAAACGAAAAAGCCCGCGCGCGCGTTGTGCCGGCGGCGGTGGCGGCGGCGGCATTCTAAATTTAGGAGGAAGTATTGATTTTACAATTTGGACCCCTCCCAAAGTAAAAAATAAACCAAGCCGAACGTACTCTACTTTGATAGAGTGCCTCTCCTCTGCGCGGCTCGTTTCGACGCACAGGCCGGAGAGAGAAAGAGGGAGACGCGAGGAGAGCGAAACAGAGGAACAGGCGGAGGAGGCGGACGAGGTGGAGGAGGGCGGATGGCGGCGAGGGGAAGAAATAGGGTGCAAGCGCGGGCGGGTGGGGCAGGGGAAGGGAGTAATAAAGAGGAAGGGAGGCCGGCGAGCGGGCGGAGAGAAAAGAGAGTGGCGAAATGCCGTAGTTCCACCCCGGTAAGAAACAAAGAACAGAAAATTGATCGTTTGTTAAGTTTTATGTTCCTACGGGGCAGGCGGCGAAGAGCTCGCTCGCTCGTCCGTCCGTCCGTCCGTCCGTCTCCTCTCTCGGCCTTCCACCACCTCCTCCACCTCTTCCTCCTTCCTAACCTCCCTGCTTCTCGTTCCTCGTCCTTCATACCGCCGCCGTATACTTTTCTTCCTTCTTTCGCGCGACGTACAATAAGACGAATTGAGGAAATTCTGCGCGGCGCGCTATGGGAAAAGAACCAGGAGGGCACGCAGAAAAACGCGAACGGGGGGTAAAGAGGCAGACAGAAAGAGAGAGAGAAAGAGAGAACCAAGAGGGACGGGAGCGGGCAGAGATGGAAAGGTAGGGGAGGAAGAGAGCGGCGAGCGAGAGACACGTGTACGCAAAAAAAGAGCAAGAGTCTCGTCCGTGGAAACCGGACGGGATTGCATTCGTCGTCGTCTGCTACAGATCGCCCGGGTTTTTTGGCTGGGAATAGAATTCAATTATCAGGAGTCGGTCGTCTCCATCGAGTGGCGGGAACGAGAGGATGACGGCGGGATGTTGGCGACAGCGACGGTGGCGGTGGTGGCGGTTGTGGTGGTTGGTGCCGCCCTTATTACGGCTCCTCAGATTTCCGGTCGCGTTTCGCGCACACGTAATACACGCCGGGATACGTGATCGCATGTGATCACACGCGTCACAGCCACCTTCGATGAACTCACACAACAGGCGTGATCTATTCGCGCGTCTATAATTAGCGGCGGCGAGATAACGGCCGAGATGATGCGCGAACACAATGCGGTCTCATTTCGCGGAGCAGTCGGGAACATCGGCGCGGTTAACCATCGGGAACGCGTGACTCGCGGCGACTCGCCGCCAGTTCCTGATCTCGGGACAATCGTATAATTGCGTAACTAATTCTAATGGAACACGCTTCGTGTCTAATTCGCGTGTAAAACTGAAAAGCGTATGGCCGTACACCATTGGAAGCGAACGGAACACAGTTTGCGCAATACGCCACCATTCCCCGTATTGCAAAATGTACTTCGGGTTAATCGAGATAGCAGAAAAGTAGGTTGTTCCGAAAAGCGATTATTTTAGATGACTTGTCACTCGGCGATTATGAACGTGGAACTTTGATAACGCTTCTTTCTCTTACTTCGAGTCTCCCTGTGTCCGCTCTGCTCTCTCTATCTATCTATCTATCTGCACCCATACCCATCAAAGAATATGGAGATGAAAAGAACCGTGCTGGGACATCGAAAGCTACGACACCCCGCACATCAAAGACACTCGAGAAACGGCCACGCAGCGTAATTTGTTAGCGGAGAAGCTCGGGGGAATACGCTAGTCGGGGAAAATGCCACTTTCCGAAATTGCGGTGGCTCTTATAAAATGCAGCCTAATATGTGTGGAGTACAGTACGATATATTTGATCTCGCCAAAGCCCGCGGGTGCTAGGCTCCTAGCGTTTCGGAAACAGTTTCGGTAATTTCGAGAAGTGGTACTTCCCGCGCCTCTCCCCCCCCCCCCCCCCCCCC
>NW_022639619.1:672249-686466 GCF_010583005.1 Odontomachus brunneus | reverse complement strand
CCCCCCGCCATGGGCGAAAAGTGCGGGCGACTCGGGGCGCCCCCTGTACATAGACGGGTGGAAACGTCATTTCGCCGCACGCTCGAAACGGAGTTCCAGGCGTAGACGGGATTTTCAGTATTGCCAGTGTGGTGTCGCAATTAGCCTCTTCTGTGTTACCGAAAACCGAGTTAGACATTTCGTCACGACAAGCGAGTTTTGACGAGCGACGAAGTCGCGACGAGACGAGACGAAGTTCTAGATTAGCGGCGAAGTTCGTTTCGACGAGCACGCAAGTGTAGCCGTAGTTGCTTCGGGGCTAAATCGAGACTCGATTATTTTAATTGAAAATTGACAAGATAACTCTCGCGATGCAGCCGCGCTCGTTTCGCCTGTATTCGAGATGAAATATCGAGGAAAATGGCAATTTTATTATATATTTCCCGTAAATCGAATTGTGAAATTCCACTTATCGAGTTTCAGTCATAAATCCAATTTCACGTTACAGCGAAATTCCGGAAATCGAGTTTCCGCGTATCCTGAATCACTCGCGACTAATTTCTCGATTTCGCGGCGGAACTTCTTACATCGACGACTTTCCAGCGAAACGCAGTTCCGCGCCGCGGACTCGCAGATCGTGCGTTGCGTCACGGACGATTACTAATCAGTCCGCTAATGCATCTATTTCGATTTATACCGTAACCGAGCGAATGAACGAGCGAAGTGAAGTCACCCGGCGTACGAAGCGGCGAAGTAAGGTAAAAGTACCAATTCCCGGGCGCGCGCAACTGATCCTAGGCATTCTTATTGCTTTTTGGTCTTTGAGACTACTGTGTCCTCGCCGGGGCCATCTTGATTAATGACGTCAGAAGCGAGAAATCGTATGTCCGAAATTCTTGTGGAATACGTCGAGACGAAGAAGTTATGTCGTGAAGAAGTTATGTTCATAAAATGACACTTGTGATCGATTGAACACATTTATCGAATATTCCAAATACTCTCCTTTTACTCTAACAACCAATAGACAATCGTAAAATTTACGAAATGAAGAAAGATAAGCGCTAAAAGAAAAACATGCATGTCATGTTAATTTTACAGTTATTTATAGAGTGTTAAAACAAGAAAGTTTTTGGAATATTTTACAGATGTGCTAAATCGATCCCAAGAATCACGGATATATCCTTTTACTTAGGTACTTGACTGGCCTTGAAATTTTGAACGTGCATTTTCTCGCTTCTGACGTTATCAATCGAGAGTTCCGCGCGACCAAGAACCTTAAATATAAATATTTAAACTTTCAATATATACGAAAAAAACAACCCTGTTGATGTAACTGAATTCTCCATTGCCTGGTAAAGACCAGATAGTCTCGCGTTGGATACTAATAATATATTATTTAAACTATTTATTTAAATCTAAATTCTTTTATATAAATAGAAGACACAATTACTTTTGTAAAAAATTAAGATTTTAAGAAAATGTGTATTTTATTTTTTAAATAGTATTTTATATAAGTAAATGTATTAGCACTTACTGAATATTTTTTTTATTTCTTAGATATGATTTCTCTCAGGATAGGAATAGAAAGATTCCTGTTGAACATTTCTCCTACAGAAACATCATTTCTCTTCGTTCCATATAGGCCCTATTCAGTTGCACGAACTGGAATTCTTTTCCGTGTAGAATACATGTATGTAATAAAACGTCCTAAAATAGAATGTCTGCCTGTATGTTTCCTTTGACTCCTAAATCCTTTAATCAATCTAGGTTAAATTTTGCATAGTTACTTTCTAGGATCCTGTAAAAAATAGACTACATAAAATAGACTACATAAAATCCAAATAACCCATCCTCTCCCTCTAATTTCATTCCCTCGATGTTTTGTGATAATTGAAGTTTCGATGTTCTAGATAAAAGATATCTGGGCAACGTAAGATAATTTAAGCTAGAGTTCGATATATACTTGTCGAACTCGTTGAGATTTGAAGACCAAAATAATGAGAAAGTCTAGAATTAGGTGCGTGCAGTACTTTTGCCATTGGTACCTTTGACCTCACTGGAAGACACGCGTTATCGTCGGCCTTGCTCTACTTCTAACTTTACCTTGTGCGCTCGCAGCGTCTTGCCCTCGCAGGCGAGCGTGACGTCGCAATAGGCCTGCCGCTCGAGCAGCTGCGAGAACATGGTCTGCAGGTTGCTGTGATGGTACTTCCATCTCAGGCAGTATTGCTGCGGGAACATGTTGGATGATGATGATGATGAGCTCGTCGTCACGGGTGGTGTCGTTGCTGCTACGGTACAGCCTCGTTGTTGAAGCATGCGCGGGTCCGGCACCGCGGCGAACTCCTCGACCGAGCCGGCCACCGTACTTCTTCCGGTTCACCGTACTCTCCTCGCCCACCTCCTCCACCTCCTCCTCCGTCCCGCCAACGTCTGCAACATCGTGTCAAAGGAGCCGTGAGGAGGGCAACCGCGACAACGGTAGCTTCGCAGCCGGACTCGTGCGAAATTTGACCACCAGCCCAGATCGGGGGAGACTTTGGTCGTGACTGTTGGGATGCTCGGTTAAAGAGTGCACCGCTATTTCGCGCGACGGTTTGTACAACAGACGGAAAAACCAGTTTGGTCGGGTTAACCAAATGTCGGGTGAAATATGAACGAATCAGAAATCCCGGTTGAACTTACCAGAATTCTGTCCAGTTTGACAAGATTTTTGGTTAACTTGAACAGAATTTTAGCAAGTTCAACCGGAATCTTTGCTCATATCTCACCAATTCGATTAATTTAACCAAGAAAGGTTTCTTCCGTGTAACAGCGCGTTCCTCACGCTATTCAATCAATTCGTGTTGAAGCGAGAGTGTTGGAGCCGAGCAGGCGTCAGTGAAACAAACACTTACGATATCGCACGGCCAGCAGTACGGAGTGCTAATCTGCAATTCCGACGAATTCGCGCGAATGGACTTTTCGTCGCAAAACACACGCTCACTGTGAGTATCATCCAACCGGTCATTGTCATGATATCGGGCCGAGCGGAAGTTTATCGTCAGCGAAGGAAGGGAAGCTCCGTCGTGAGTTGCCGGAGATAAGATGACTATACGCGTGAATGTTTGTCGCGCCGTATCGTTCCCGATAGAATGTTTGTACTTCACTTTTCGACGCTGAAGTGCCTCTCCCCGGCTCATAGAATTTCTATTCTATCTAGATCACACATTTGTCTTGTGTCAGGCGGAAACTCTCACAATTCCGGATATCCCGACCGGTCGTGTCTCTTGTGTGTACTCACTTTTCGCTGCTCGATGCGGGTTTCTCGGGTCCGATCAGACCGAGTAGAGTGCCGAGGGATGTTCGACCTTCCTCCGCCAAGACTTGTCGCTGCAACGGCTACGCATAAACCAGCGAGATCTTGGAAATCGGAAACCTCGGTTTCTTCGTCAACGCGTCTCCTCAACACCTGAAACATAAACGTGAGCGTGTGTTTTATTAACTTTGCCTCGTTTCGACGGGGGAAAGTCGATTAGCGCGCGACCGCGCGGGATTGACGTCGCGACACTGTACACAGTGAATCTCGTCGTGTACAGATGAGAGAGAGAGAGAGAGAGAGAGAGAGAGAGAGAGAGAAAGAGAAAGAGAGAGAAAGAGAGAGAAAAGAGAGAAAGAAAAAGAAGCGGCAGCGTACATTAGATCGGCGAGCGCGATTGGGCCGAATAGATTCGCGCGCGATGATAGAAACGTCGATACACGAGGGACACTCGATTCGCATTAGTTCCACTAACATAGCGCATTAAAAGTGACCGCTACGACGGCTACGATTTCGAACAGCGCGATCAATTTTCGATGAGGCAGGTAAATGTAGGGAAATGCACCTTCCGCCGATTGTCACGTTTCCGCCGTCGCAAATAAACACGGCGATCGTTTTCGCGCGTCCACCGCGTCGAAATGTGAGAGCTTAACAAAATTATATCGTGTGTCTTACTCCTCGCATCGTAAATCTCCGCAGGTCATTCCTTCCTATTTTCGTCTTCCGACACGTTCCGAGTTCCCGTTGATTCTCGTTTATATACGTATCAATCGCTGTTATGCACTGACAGTGTATTAGATGCCTGACGCACGCAAAGTGTCTCATATCTCGTGTACAATATGGATTAGGTGAAACTGAACGCAAAGTTCCTCTAGTATTTCGCAAACAACCACGTGAAATTTTGAGTTATTAAGTAAGGAAAATTGACGGACGATCGCGCGCGCGATAATGCAACAATGTTCTTCGATTAATAACTAAAAATCTACGTGGTTATTCGCAAAGCGACAGAGAACTTTTCTCTTCAGTTTGACCCAATCTGCAAGCGCGCGACGGCAGGAGTCGCTGCCGCAACTCATGTCGCGCGTGATCATTCGCCAATAATCTTAAATTGATAACTTAAAATTCTACATGGTTGTTTGTGAAACGGTAGAGAAATTTGTCTGTTCAGTTCGAGCATGCGTTTTTCCTTAATCTTTTACAATTAATTTCTCGGTTATTATTGCGAATATCGCAAAACGGTTTATCTCAACCCATTCTATATTCCCACAAAATATGCGGAGGAGAGTCTGGGACACCCTGTATATACTGGCGGGTGAGTTAATTCCTCTTCCCAACATTCCCGAAGAGAGAATAGCGTGCGTTTTATTAGATTGGTCCGCGCGCGCGCGCGGCAGCCACGGTGTTGGCCGTTTACGCTGCGAATTCCCCCGCGAGAGTTAAACGAACAAACCGGCGGACTCGGGCAGAACGACATAAGAAATTCAAGAGTTTTATCGGCCGGACGGATCCTTTCTGCCGTGTCAACGCTCGTCGATTACGAGGATGACGGCGCGCCGGCTAACGATGCCCGGCAATTACTGCTAAATCGATTGTCGGTCGCGGCGCTGTATGTATGTGCTCTTCCCTCTTTCTTCGTATTTTCTTCTTTTTCGGTTTGGCAAGAAAATTTGCTCTATATAATAATACGAACGGAGAAACTATCTCTCCAGTGGCGAGAGACTAGCGCCGGCGGCGGCGGCGGCGAATAACGACCGGAGCTTTCACTGACTCGCGTTCTCCGCGAGAATTTTCGATAGCTCCTTTTGCCTCCCTGCGGCCCGACGAACTTTCACGGGAAGGACGAAAGTAAATCCTTTATTCGTGCCGAGCAGCGTCGCAGTCTCTCGCCCTTAATCCCCTCAGTGAAGATCGAGCACGGCTGAGGTCGATTGTTATAATTCTCGAGGAATTAAGCCGGTCGTCGCGAAAACCGTGTATTAAGACTAATATTTTGTAAGAGGATGAAAATTGCGAGGGGCAGAGAAAAGGACTAATCGCTTTGCCGACCACCAGGAAGCCTTTCGTCGCGTCTTCCCGAAAATCGCAATTCGCAAATGCACATTCGCAATTCGACCGGCGCCCCACACCCACCCATCTTTCCGACTTTTGCTGGTCTGACTCACGCGACCCCCTTCCTCAGGACCGAAAATATATCGCTGACGATTTTTGGTCGCATCTCAAGGTCGACACGCGGTCGTTCGCAATTTCGCATCGCGTCGTCGGCGACGAGAGAAGGACTTCGCTGAGGGGACAAAAAGGGGAACGACGAGGCCAGTCACGTTCGATAGACCTCGAGATAACGACCGGCCGATATCGTGGTCGCGACTCACTTCTGCCTTCGAGGGTAAATAGAAAGAACGTCCGAGGACTATCAATTTTTAAGTATCGTTCACATACGGATTAGTGCGGACGCGCCACAGAGATATTGCGTGTGTGTGTAGTTCTCGGCTTACGATTCCAATCTACCGTAATTCGATCTTCGCGTTAACTATTCGTGTAGGTCGAAGTGCCTACACACGCGCTCGCGCGCGAATGAGATACATTTCGAAAGGTGAGCGCGCCAAGTTTCGCAAATGTGCTCCTTTTATTCCGTACAGGAAGCCTCGCGCGATGATTCCCGATCGATGTAGACGGTATCTATGTAAAATGCAGCCATGATAGTACAACTAAATCCCGTGTGAACGACACTTAACTCCACTTCTTGCCGTATCGATTAGCATAAATATCAGGAGTGACACGTTGCAAACGGACACCGGGCGAGGTATCGACAGACGCCTGCCGTCGTCGTCTTCCTCATCGTTGTTTCCGCCGTCTTTGTCGTCATCGTCATCATCGTCATCATTGTCGGCGTTGTAATTAAAACATTCGCGATCAACCATTGTAACCGATAACGAAAGCCGATTAGGACTAATTTGTGGGAACTTGATTCTGTAAATCCAAGCAAATTCCGCAAAATCGCGAAAACCTATCGTCATCCTTGTCGAGAGCTTCGTTAACGGAGTGCATTTACCCCCGCGGCATCCTGTTGCATTTTGCGCAACACGTATAACGTTCGTACACGTTGTTTACACAATTTTAATAGTTCATGAGGCATTTTGACATGTGTGTGTGTGAGTGGGTGTATGTGTTGTTACGAAACGATGAAAATCCAAAAATACAAAGAAGGCAACAATGAACGATTGTTTTGCGATTTAATTGTAGAGAGAAAGGTATTCCGTAATCGAATGTACATATTTTTTTTTTCGAAGTAACGAGGTATTTTACGAAGCATTAACTGCAAATGACACGTTGTTTCATTTCATTTTCTCGTTTTTCCATTATGGAAAAACGAGAAAAAACAATATGCGCAAAATACGTTCCTTTCCAGCATTCGTCTGGAAAATAGAGGAAAAAAAGAGTGGGGCGGAAAACCGGTCGCCTCGCTTCGCTTCGCTCCCCGTTTACCGTGTCATTCGTATAATTTTCTACGGTATTTTGAAACGCGTGTATCCTTCCGCAAAAGGACGAGAAAAAGGGAGAAAGAGAAAGAGAGGGAGAGAAAGGGAGAGAAAGAGAGAGAGAGAGAGAGAGAGAGAGAGAGAGAGAGAGAGAGGCGCGCAAAAGGACCAATGTAGATATGTGCTCCGAAAATTAAATCCGCAGCGAGAAAAAATGTGGTCACTTTACATTTACATGCCCCCGCGTAATTCCCTCCCGGCCAGGAAAACAGCGCGCGCGGCGACGTCGATCAACACTGACGGAGAGAATCGCCGGAATGTTAATTCGCCGAGCGCGGCAACGAACGGCGCGCATTATTGAGCGACGAGACCGTCGCGATAATTCGTCGATTACGGCCCAGCGTTTGTCCCGACGACGACGAAACGGGGAACGCGAAAGTCTGTGCATGTATGTGCGTGCGTACGTGCGTGTGTGCGCTCTCGTGAAGGAGAGGCGAACGACTTTAGAGAGACGAGATGCTCGGCGCGCAGGCGAAAGTCATAAAAATATAATTGCCGCGCGACTATGGAGAGAAGAGAATACATGTCCCCGTGCGACGTCTCGCGCGGAATTAAGACGCGACTCCGGTCTTCAGATAGCCGCTGTGGCACGGCCGTTCCGCACGGACGGGGTCGGCACTTGGCCGAGCAGAAATGTAACTGTGATCCAAAAGCTAATAGCACCTAGCTCTAGCTAAATCAAATTCTCTAGCTCGCTACTAATTCGTTACTGGCTGATTATTCGCCGAAGTGTAGAATCGAGTTTGTAGTCTAGACTTTGTCTAGCAATTACATATCGAGTATGATTGAATAGATGTGGCACTGTCTATTCCAAAATATATATTTCAACTACTATATCACTACTAGCACTTCAAAGAGTCAGATAGCACGTAAAAATGGAGGTTACGTGAATATCATGAAATTTTCAAAAAAGAAAAAAACAAATTGAGCGTTATTGCTAGTTAGCAACTATTTGCCGTTTTTCATGTCATAACTGTAATTTCGTTTGCTTGATCGTTAACTAACTTATTTATCTAGCCATTAAAAGAAGCGAGTGTCACATTACCGGCTAAATAATGACGTTAAACAGAAATTTACTAGACTGGCTAGACACCGACGAGGTTCAATTTCTACCAGGCTGTGTTCGATGCCGCGAGTCAATCGAATAATGCCCGGTGATACCCACATAATCTCCCGTTTACTTTCTCCGGATAATGATAATAATAATAACGATGATAATAACGCGAAAACACTCATTAGGGACACGAGCCTCGTTGCACGGGTCGTGGGAAAGTGGTTTCACGTCGTCGCCGCGATACTATTTCGCTCCGCAACCTCGATATCATTTTCTATTCTATTTTCAAATGCCAGATTCTCCCATAGTGTGCCACGAAAATTTCGATAGGTTAGCTCTGACGTCATACACCTGTGTCGCAAAACAGGCGAGCCGATGCCGCCGCCGCCGCCGCCAGTCCGTCTTAATGACGGCGTTGTTTTCCACCTGACTGGCCGGATATCGGGGGTCTTTGTCGTGATTCGGGGAGGGCAGCTGAGAGGGACATAGGACGCACCAGCGATCGCAGATATTCAGGCTTCAGCGCCGTGCAAATGCGAGGAGCAACGCGCGCGGCTTCCCTCGCTCGCTATCCTAGATTCCGCGGTGCTTTCTATTGTGTTTACGGATCACGTCAGAGTACCTTTCGCCGCTGAGAAAATGCTTCGCTCCATCTCGATATCCGCTCAGCCGCGGCTGCTGCATCAGCAGCGGCATCATATTCTAGCTATGCAATCTCCCCCCTTCCCCGTCCCCGCCACTTCTCCTCTCAACCCCTTTCTCGCACCTGGGTAATAAGACTGATTTCACTATCAATTCGCGCTATCACGCCACTGATCAATATTAATGATCCTAATGGTACCGCGCTGATATCAATCGGTGTTGACAGCCGTTTTCAGCCCGAACAAGAACTTGATTCTCGCGAACCGTGAACCTGTCAACGGCGATTCACGTACCTACACGATCGAGCGATCCCGTGATCCTGTCATTTTGCATACAGAAAAATATATACTGCATTCAAATAAACGTTACTGGCTTTAAGTATTTCGTAAATTTACATATTCTTCATAAATCTCTCATAAATTTTGTTTTTATCATAAGTATGAAATTTATTTAAAATATATTTAAAATTTATTTAAAATATATTTTAACAAGATTAGCATTTCGATTGAGAATATTAAATTAAGACCAAAAGTTCGATTTGCTTATTGCACGGAGTCGAACTAAACTTTACCTTTGGCAAAGTTTTACAAGTTTTATTCTTGTCAAGAGAATAAATTCTTCTTTTAAGTGCGTGATAATAAGTTTCTCTCAAATTTGTGATGAGTATATATTTTAAGACTATTAACAAGAAAATATCTTTTATTGCGAAGATAAATTGCTTAGAAAAAGAAAAGTAAACTGAGTAATCGCTCTTCCTCGTAGTAGAATGATATTTTTCTGTGTGTGCAGAAGGTCTGTTGTACGGTAAAAAAAAGCAGTATTTACCTTAAAATCGATCCGTATAGAAATCTTTTGTTAAATCTTTGACATATCCGTGTATGATCTAACGTATTGTAATTTTCTGTTATTTCGACTGTTGCGCGTTGAGTTCACATTCACTCTTTCTAATATGCAAAAGCAACGCAATTTATATGTAACATATACACTTTGGTGACATATTTTGCATGCAAAGTGTGCGCGCAAGTTGTGCCATTTGTTAACGCATTTGCCTCGTGTTAAATTAACGCCAAAAATAGAGTGGATAAACTGGGACACGCGAAATGCGTTGGATTCAACAAAAAGATTTTTTTGCGGAGTGTGCTGCGCTCGTCGCGGTGCATTAACGTCGCCGATCAACGGTCGCCGCGTCCGCGAGGTACTGTTATAATTCGCGTAATAGACCCGTCTACATACGCCGCCGGCGTGTGATCGTTAAAATAGCCGAAGCATGGGAATGCACGGTCATTATGATTCCTTGTGTTCTTACGCGGAACCCGGTATCAGTCGCGGTACTGCGCGGCTTCCTTCATCGATGCCGTTTCTACTTCGGGGCAGGATCCTATTAGTTGGCTAATTTCCACCCAAAGACCGAAGTTTCTCCGTTGTACGTTTCCGTCGAATGTCTCTCCGTTGAATCGATAGCAAAAATCCCGATCGATTTTCTCTCGAGATGACGGTTATTAGCGGACCGAATTTTTCTCGCGCCACAAAAAGATTTGCTGTCACAACTGAAAACCTCGCTAGCTTAGCAAATCCGCAGTGAGAAAAAATGCTTGGTATTTGTAACTGTAATCACACAGAAAAATAATTACTATAAGTTATGACCAAGAAAACTATTTTTCTATTAGATCCTACTATAATGTTAGTGATGATAACGTTGTATGCATGTTACTACTACCATTTCACTGCAAAAAACACGGTTGAGGCAAAAAATAACTATAATTTTAGTTAGATCAACTATTTCTCTTCCTCAGTACGTAGCCGTAATATGCGGACAGCTAGTTACAGTAACTAAATCGCGGAACTTTAGCACGCATTAGGCTCATAGTTGCACCTAATAAAGTTTGATGTTGCAGCACGGCAGATTTGTTAATACAACAAAGACGTGATTCTGTATCCAATGCTGAGAAAGTAACGCAAGTGGAAAATATAGTTTGGTATATGCAACTGATTTTCTCGCTGTTGTACCAAAGCAATTTTAATATATTGACAAATTTCATCATAGCTGAATCATTAGTTTATGTAGCAACAGAAGTTAGCTACAGCCAAAATAGAATAAGCGAACCTATTTCGGAACAGCACCTATTTCGAAACACTAATTTTTTTCCTGTATTAGCCGTCAAATAATATCAAATTTTCATGTTAGTAACAAAGAACACGTTCTTTGTTACTAACATGAAAATTTGATATTATTCGGCGGCTAATACAGGAAAAAAATTAAAGTGTCTCAAAATAGATGCTGTTCCGAAATAGGTTTGTTTACTCTACTCACTGAGTAACTAAATATCCAGAATATTTATTTTTTGCATTCACATTAACAAAATGATATCAAGTGGTATGACAAAATATCATAAATGTAAATACACACGTACATAAAGATACGTGCAATCACTATGTTATATTTACATCAATATGTTATATCACAACATATAGTTATTGATATAAAAAGGAAAACTTAAATTACGTAACGCACAACGAGATATCTCTCATTACGGACATTTGCATTCAACAAATATGGACTTAGTGGAAGCATATTTCTCCATAAACGAACCAAACTATTTCTTCCTTATCTATTGAATAAATACATGTTTAATACGCGAATATTAATAAAATTAATAGACATGTTTCGTAAACTTCTATTATCTCGAAATGCGAAGTGATTCGTTGTAGTAATTAAAATAACATCGACAAAGGTGGGTTTGCTTCGTGAACAGGTTAATAATAGTTCTTTTTTCATCATCGAAGTTCTGTTAATAATTGCTTCCGCGTATAAGTTTCCTTGCTGCACTAGCAGATCTGTTTAATTATAACGTTCAATTTTATTCTTTTTGTATAGCTAATTTTATACCAAGCTATAGATTTGCTGAATCGACTAAATCACTTTTTCTATACGCAAATTACCGCGCTGTCGCGCTTACATCGCCGACTCAATTACACCGATTGACGTAACCGTGTTTCCCTGGAATCGCACTAAAAAAAATATTATCTTATCCTTAGCGGAATCCTCTGAATCATTGAAAACTTTACTCTGACACATGGCCGTTCAAAGGGGGTTCTTTTAAAAAGCAAAAGGAATATATTCTAAGCACAATATCTCTTAAAGTTAGAATAATTTCATCACCTATTTATTATACAAATCTTATATTCTCAATAGAAATTTTTTTGTAATAAGAAGACACTACTTCAAGTAAATATATTCTCTTCAATTCAGGAGAAAAAATAATACATAAATTAGCTTTATATCAATATATTATTGTAGATTTCAATATTGTAGACTGTATATTGACAATATCTATATATCAATAATATATAAATTTTTTCAATTAATAGTTACTCTTTCGAGTTAGAACATTACAGGGATTGCAGGAAATAACATCTTGCGACCAGAATTTTTTTCTGACTGTTAAAATATTTTTGTTTGTTTTACAGGAATCATCTTGAGACCACATATAAGAGGATCTATGTGTGTGTGTGTGTAAGAGGATTCGCTAAGAATGAGATTATATTTTTTTTTAGTGTAACAGAGATATTATTTCTCGTCAGCGAGTTTTTCTGATCCCCTCATTTAGTGACACGAGCTGAAATTTTCTTTCACATAGTACGTTTCAGATTAACATTTCCATTTCATTGCACGAGGAATCTACTCTCCCGGTTGAAGTTGCCGCTCGGAATATGGGATTACGGGAAACAACGCCTTGCGACGCCTTCTTTCGGGCGAATAAATCCGCGCTCGCCGGCCGGTTCGCGTGGAAACGAGATCCACTCTTCGACCCTCTAATTAATCGACGTTATTACAGTGTCGGTAGCGGCGCCGCCGACAATGCGTTTCCGTAGGATTCTTCCACGCGAAGAATGCTCTTTCCGTCACACGATCGTCCGTCCGCTCGACGCCGCGCGCGGATTCCGATAACGCGACATAATATAACGGGAACGCGCCGCGCGCGAGGTAACTGTTGCATCGACGCGCGTCGGAGAATGCGTATTTCGAAGCTGAATCTTTTTTCGAGACTCCGTTAAGCGCTCGCGCACGTTCGTCTTCTGACTAACGAGTACGCGAGAGAGCGCGCGCCTACCGTTAAGAAGACGTAGTTATCCGACACATACGCACGATTCCCTTCTCCGATTCCCGATGACGTTACGAGGATCTTGCATATAGGAATAACGACGCCTCGGCATAACGGTTCCGCGGTCGCCAGTTGTTTCGCAAGAACACGGCGATGCATCGGTGAGGAAGAAGCGTGTGCATTGCGCGAGACGTCGTAGTCGTAGTCGTTGTCGTCGTTGTCGGCGGCGGCAGTTCTTTAAGGAATGTTCACAATGTTCCACAAACGAAGGATACACCTTGCATGCCGGTAAGCGTTCGGCTTGCATTCGGCTCGTGATTAAACGAGCTTACTGAGCGCATAATCGTGTGCTTCATTTATCGAGTGCTAACGCGATAACTATGCTCCATCACGACGTCGCCGCGAATATCCGCGAAGTTATAGATAGAAATAGATAGATCGATAGAAAGACTGGAATATCGTTTGATCTGCACACACGAATCTCGTAATAGAGATACGTTTATTTAGTTATACGCGCGTTTCATAAATATTTAACGCCGTGTACAGCAAGACGCCCGGTTCTCGTATCGCCGCGAGCGTCCCGGGAGTTAACAAGCAAAAATGTTAGAAATATCTCGCTCCCCATTTGCATTCGCATCGTAATAAAGCGCACTTAACGTGTTTTGCGTTCTCCGCGCCGCGCCGCGCCGGCATCAACGTCGATAAATGCCACAATGTCACCGCGTTCCCATGAAATGACAGTCGTTTTTCTCGCGGGTGCAGTGCTTCCGTAAAAACAACGACGGCAACTGCACGCGAGCGGACAAGACGCGTATCGCGATTTATCATCGCGAGTGCGAATACACTGTGAGAGAAACAAGATGGTTGATCTAACTGAAATACTAGTTTTATTTCTAGTCTCAACCATTTTTTGCTTGTTCCAACACAGAAGTGGTAGTAACATGTATATAGTCATCGTCACTAACGTTATTAGAATTTAATAAAACAAGTTTTCTTGAACATAATTTACAGAAATTACTTCTCTATGTGATTATTACAGTACTAAACATTTTTTTCTCACTATAGGAAGGCAGATGAAGAGAGAGAGAGAGAGAGTGAGAGGGGGGCAGGAGGAACGGAGAAAGAGAAGTGGCAGAGAGAGAATAAAAAAGAATATGCACGAGAAAGGAAAAATCAAGCGAAATCGTTAGAGCGTGATTGACAAAATGTCATATCATCGCTTCTTACGTCGGCGATACGAGGGGAGGAGGGAGAGAGAGAGAGAAAGAGAGACAGAGAGAGAGCAAGCGAGGGAAGGGGCAAAAAAAGAACTTGTTTATTCGTAGAACGTGTACGCGTGTCGTAACGAGCGCAATGTCGAGCCGGACGATACTCTCGAGATTAAAGTGCGAGAGCGAAGAAGTTTCGCGGCACAGTTGCGCTATATTATTTCGCGAGGAGCGATGTGCCCCCCTCCTTTTCCCAACGAGCGACGACATGGTGAACGACGAAAACGGTGATAGTGGCCTTATCAGAGATAAACCTCGGTGCATACAGTGTGGTGCTCCGTGTTCTCTCTCTCTCTCTCTCTCTCTCTCTCTCTCTCTCTCTCTCTCCCTCTCTCTC
>NW_022639619.1:667078-672166 GCF_010583005.1 Odontomachus brunneus | reverse complement strand
TCTCTCTCTCTCTCTCTCTCTCTCTCTCTCTCTCTCTCTCTCTCTCTCCTTCTCTCTCAAGGGCCGTCGTTCTCCCGCTCCCTTCCCCTCTCTATCTCTATCTCTGTCTCTCTCTGTCTGTCCGTCTGAAACGACCGACCGATCGACCGACGTTGGTCAATCGGCATGGTGTTCTACTGCTTCACGCTCGGCCTCGTGTTGCAAAACGAACGATCCAGAAACTGAAAGATCCGCAATATGAAATATCCCCGCCGTCCGCGGTATTCAACAAACCTGTCATCGGCAGATTATCAAATTTTTTTTCCTACTCTTTCGCTCTTCCAGACGTCCGGGTCACTTTTCGAAAAAGGAAATATCTCGCGACGATATCGATGTCGAAAGCGCACTCGAAGAATTCGTCGTTCCCCGAAATTCGGATTTTTCATTTATTTTATACTCTTTACTTTTTTATGTCTTTTTTTCGCAAGACTGCTAGCAACGCTCGAGAACGATGCGTTGAGACCGCGGATTGATTATTTCGATTAGTGTAAAGGACCCCGCACAAAACCTAAAATTGATTTTTATTTATTTCGTGAATAAATATCAATGTATCACTTATACTTATAAGACATACGTCTTACTACTGCGGATGACCATATTTCACTACTTTGACCCTTTATATCTTGGGAAATATTGACTTTTGGGACTTGGTGCAATGATAACTTTTTATCAGCATGGCGAAAACTATAACATAGTGAAATTTCAGCCAATTTGACCGAAAACCATTTTCCATAGGTTTTGTGCGGGGTCCTTTACACGCCGTCAGGAGTCGTAGGTTTAAATTTAAACTGAATGATCGGCAATTTTATATGCAACAATCTACAGTCTGCCCTCATCTTTTGTCCTTTCTTTTTTTCTCTTAAGCGTACATAAGAGAGCGTGTATTATGACTGTTTCTTTCCGCGGGAAAACAATATCGCGCAGACAATAAGAAACTTTGATAACCAAAGTAGAAATTTTTATCATACCTCCACTAACCTTCATATTCCACTTAACACTTACTTTGATACTCTGAAGCTCATGTCAATCTCTTTTGATTTTATTTAACCTAGTTTTAGCGACAGATCGCCCCTAGAACCTACAAGTGACATTTTGCGCGTTTTCTGTCATTTAGATGCCCCAAGCAAAGCTTTCATGTGTATTAAACTGATCCTTCAGAATATATAGATATTAGAAAGCTCAGATCAAAAAAGTGAGACTAAAATTTCGGCTCGACAGCACACTTTGAGTTTCTCAAAATTTCAAAAAACTTCTTAAAATCAAAATTTTGATTCTATTGTGACTTCAATATTTAACGTCTAGTTTGATACTCTGAAGCTTACATCAATCTCTTTTGATTTCACCTAACCTACTGACTTTGCCGAGAGGTCTTCTTTAAAACCTGTGAATGGCATTTTGTGCGTTTTCTGCTATTTAAAGGCGCTAAGTGGGACGTTAGTTGCCATGTGTATGAAACATATACTAATGATCCTTCAAAATAAACCGATGTTAGAAAGTTCAGGTCGGAAGTGAAACTAAAATTTCGACTCGGGTTAATCTTCAACATTGTGCGGAATCTTTACAATGCGAACGAACCGAGCATAAAATGTTCGAGTCTGTCCATTTTTAGCTTACACTGTTTCGGGGAAAGAAAGATGCAGACTTCACGTCTTCCTTACTTCGTCACTTCTAAACGCGCGAGCGTGACCGGCGACCGGACGTTTTGTTATTAATTAACCGACACGCGAAGCACGACTCTCTTCCTTATCGCGGTTACGTCGTATCCGTGCAACGTCCGAGCAACGTGATCTCGTGCACTCCCGCGAACAACATCGCGCGTGTCATCGTCGACGAGGACAACACAACGACACGCATCCGCGATGTCGGAAGTCGCCTGCGCGCGCGCGCGGCTCCATCTCAACTTTCGACGAGCGAGAGAGTATGGCAAACTTTGCACAGCCGCTCCCGAGAGGCGGCGGAGCGTGTGCGCCGGCAACGGCACGAGTAAAATCCCATTTTCCGCCGAAAACTACGTCCGCAAAAAAGAGACGCGCGCGACGACGAGATCGCTCATATCGGTGACGCGGCTCTCGACCTCGCGTGTGGAACGAGAGAGAAAGAGAAAGAGAGAGAGAATAGGGGGAAACCAAGAGGGGTCGAAGTTGAGTGCGACGGAATGAATTGGCACACAGAGAGGACAAGAGAGGACAATCTCAGACGTTAATTTTACATGGTCGCTGGAAGCTACGTAATTATTTTTGAAAAATACAGCTCAATTTTAGGACCAAATACCGATTTTTTCGTTCGGTTACATATCGTGGCGTACTTTTTCTTAATTCTGCGTACAGCATCGTTTACAATACTATACGGAAAATGGACAGTTGAATCGATGATGACACTCAGAATAACAAAAATGAAGAAAATTATCTATATAATGTTATCTATATTATGTATATAATGTCTGTCTGTGTATGTGCCCTATTCAGATGCTAAGTTCGAAATCTTTACCGACAGAATACTAATCTTTTTCTGCAAAGTTTACGATGAATAGAATTACAAATGTTCTCACACGATAAAAATACGTGTGAGAATGAATTGAAGTATTGCTGAATGACAAAAACGATAAAAATTTTAGAGTTGATATTTCGAATATAAATCAGGCTGTCAGATGCTATCAGCTAAAGTCAATATTCTTCTTGAAAAGCAAAGACCTGGAGCTTGTATATACTGAACACGAGTTTTGCTCCATACAAAAAAATTTTGAAAAATATTGCTGTACTTTTACATCTGAATTCAGAAACTTAAATATATCGGGAAAGTTTACAGAAAAATCTCTACACACGCGTGGTTAGGTTTTCCGTTGAATATGGTAAAACAAAGCAACATACATTTACAAGTTCTGTATGTACAAGAGACATGAAAAAGATAGCGTAATTGTGTTAGTGACGTCTCTGTGTTATCGACATTTTTCGAGTTTGTTATCGACTCCAGCATCCCCTTAATTGCACCCTTTGGTCGATCTGGGCCAAATTTTGCATAGTTACTCTCTACGAGCCTGCGGAAAATATAGGCTACCATGAAACCCTCCCACCCCCCTACCCCCTCTTGCTTCTGATTCCATTCCTTTGACACTTTTTGAAAACCCGGTTAACGCTCGATGTAACTTAAACAAGTTACATATAATGATGAAATAAAATAATAAAAAATAAATACTGTTAAAATAATAATTAAAATAATAACAATAGCCATCCATCATTATCCGATATATTCCTCGTTCTCAGAGTCTTAAGACTTACCGATGTAGCCAACTAGAAAAGCGGTCGTCCCTAAAACCGAGCGCGCTTTCAAAGACTCCCGGAGGGAGAAGAGACTCGCACTTTCGTTCGAGGGCCTCGTCGCGCGACCATCGACCTTTTAAGGGCGCGCGACGCGTCCTTGGCGACGCATAATCCTATCAACAACGAGCACGGCGCGGCGACGAGATTACCGGTATAGCGTACCGTTAGCGCGTGCACACCGGCACCGGCACACACCGCGAAAATTTCAGCGGGATTGCTTTGTAAAACGCAACGACCTACAATGCTACAAATGCCGCGCGGAGCCGCCGTGTGTCTCTTCTGGCCCTCCACCTCGCCGCCACCCACCCCTCTGGCCGCCCCCGCCGCCTCCTTTTCCACCGCTCGGAACGTATCCCTCCTCCTTTCGGTTTTTTCCTCCCCTTAGCAGCCCCTTCTTAGGCCGACGGCCTCCCCTCTCCGAAACGGCCTTCGCCAACCACCACCCTCGCCTTCGCACCCCCGCGATCCCCTCGTCCAGTACGGCACTACACGCCGTCAGGAACGTATCGGAGAGATTCGATGCCCGAGCGAGACGCTCTCTCTTTCTCTCTCTCTCTCTCTCTTTGTCTCGTATACCGTCGCGAAGAACAAGAGGGGGACGCGCTTGAAAGCGCCTGGAATTCGCGTCTCGCGACGCCTATGAAATTTAATCGCTGTTTTCTAAAAGGAAAATGGAAGCGTCTGACATTCACGAGCATATATCTCCCTGTTTGTCATATCACAAGAAAAATGAAGATAACCGAAGGAGACACATCGCGAAAGCTCATTCAGCACTTGTAATGGAGATTAAGTCGGACGTGGGTGAGACGCCGCCGCGAATGGTAAGAGCGGACCTTTGCATTCACGTCCGAGAAGATCGCGATACAATTGACGCGGCATAACTTCGCGGCGATACCGCGGATAAGCCCGCAGCGATCTAAGTAGCTATTAGTGTCGGACATGCGTTATCGTAATTAGCAACATTAGTTTCGTTACCGCGCGGCCGTATGGCTCGCCGGTAACGCAAATAGAAGCGCACGCGATGCAGGGTCAAAGCTACAATGTAACGCGCGTCAACGTAAATAGTCGGTTACGTAAAGGGAGGGAGAGGGAGAGAGGAAGGAAGGAAAGAAGAAAGGGAGGGAGGGAGGGAGGGAGCGAAGGTGAGAGAGAGAAGGAAGGAAAAAAAAAGGAGAGACCAGCGAAAGAGATCGGTTTTTACGGCGGGCGTAGAGTTCAGCAGCCGCAATTAACGCGCGATTAATCCCCGCACCGTTGAAAGATTACAACGCGCCGTCGCTGCCGTGCACGTCGTACGCGCGTCGTCGTGACCGATAAATCTCTTGAAAATATTTTTTTCAAAAAGATCGGAATTTCCCAGCCGGCGCGCGACCTTATCGTTCGCACGCTCGACCGCCACGGGCGAAAAGCAAAACGCACGAGAGGATTGATAACCTCGCGTCGCGCGGGATCTTCGGCCCGGCTCGCACGAAGAAGAAGCGCACACGCTCGCGGCTTTTCGCAAAAACGGGTCTCGCATTCTGCGCCGTCGATTTTCTCGGACGACCGGCCACGAGAGAATGACGAGGCACGAGCGATATCCATCGAATGCCCCAGGCGGCCGGATTCCACGAACGACGCAATGAACGACGCAATGAACGACGCAAAAATATCGAGTCTGTGCGATATATCACACGATAAATATCTTATTATTTATCACGTATTTCCTCCTCCCCCCCCCCCCCCCCCCCCC
>NW_022639619.1:658390-667007 GCF_010583005.1 Odontomachus brunneus | reverse complement strand
CCCGCCCTTCTCGTCCTAGTGACGTTGAGAAGAACTCATAAAAAAATCATTGACGATTCTTTTAGGGAATGCTGCGCATTCCTCAGTTGCGTCGCGCAAAATTCACGCGACGATTCGCGAGCGTTTCGCGAACTCGAAGTTACCGCGCGGTTTAAGAGAGTATGGATATTAATTTTTTTCTCCGCCGAGAAAAAAATTAATATCTATACTCTCTTAAAGTGAATCAATGAATAGTCACTGATATTAGTTATATTATAGCACTGAGCAGTTTCAGTGCTATAGTTATAACTGTAAATCAGTGTATATTCATTGCTTTTAATGATGTTTCACTGATTCATTTTAAGAAAGTACCGAAACCAACATACTCTAAATGACAATCATCGTTTCATTTAGAGGATGTCTCAGTTTTCGCGATTTTCGTGAATAGCCTATCTCCGTTTAACGCTATGTAATTCTCATTTTAAAATTTGCACGTAAAAAATAAAGATATTCAAAACAAAGCATATTTCCTTGTGTTGAAGCGCGTGTGCGCTGAGAGAAGAGGTTTTACTAATTCAACAAGATATCACTACCCGTAACACATGATTTGTCGATATGGGACAGCGAATGGTCCCCTAGCGGAAACAAATGATTGGTTACTTTCAATTCGCTCTGCTCTAAGCAACATTTCTGTGTAATGGAGACATAACTAACCTAACCTAAATAGACGAGAACAAATGATTTGTATCTCAGGCAATGTATGTTTGTTAACATGACAAATGATAAGGGAAATGATTTGTAACGGTAACTGCTCGACCTGTTCCCCCAACGATCGGCAAACCTGATTCTGTTCTGATAACTGAGGAATTTTTCTCAATATGCGACACGTTAAGCGCACTTCGCCACGTCTCCCGAGTGTTGCTTGTTCGCTAGATGGATTCGCGGAGCCCAGCTAACTGTTCGCGAAACTGGCCGACACCCCGATAGCGGACAATGCGTCTCGCAAACTACAGTTCGCCAACTCCTCTGCGAGTGCTTCAAAGTGAGGATCCCGAATAAGGAGAAACTCTCGCGTGCGAATGTGTTCCGGAACGTCGTCGTCGTCGTCGTCGTCGCAGCGGGATTCGTTTCGTTCTAGGTCATCGGCGCCGATTCGCGCCAATTTGCACGATGCGCTTCTCGATGAGGTGCGAATCCATCGAAAGACGCGATAATACGAGATTATCCTTCCCCAGACCGCGAGTAATCTTTACATCTCGAGAGAATCACGATCTGCCGACTTAATATTTAAACGTTGGTGTGAGCCCTCGCGACTAGGCACCTTCTTACGGTCGTGAACGAACGATGGAACGTGAATCGATAAAACGGGGCTTGAACTCGGTTCGGGGAATTGTCGTACGTTAGAATCGATACGTTACAATTGTCTTATCAAAGTCACATTAATTTTTAAGCGCCATTAATAATGATGCGACTGTCTGGATTATTGAAATCTACTTCTCCATTCGTCTAGCAGTTACTGAGAACTTTCTTCGATTTTGCGAGGCGCATTTTTCATTGGCATATCAACGTGATGCTATATTAAACGTTCGTTATTAAGAAATAACGATGCAAGCGAATCTTTGACAATACTTTGGAAATCCTCTCGCTCTCTCCCTGCGTCATCCGTGGAAAGTATAAATGAATATCTGGATATAGTATGGATATAGCAGAATCTGCATACACACACACACACACACACACACACACAGTAAGAGAGAGAGAGAGAAAATATCGTTCCATTGCTAAGAAAAGCGACTACTCGCAGTTTACTTTCCTTCTTTCAAACAATGATTGTCTTCCACAAAGAATATTTCCCTGGCAAAAGATAATCTTGAAATATATATTCATTACAAATTTAAGAACTCATTGTGATGTACTAAAAAAAAAGAATTTATTTTCATTACAAGAATATTATAAAACTTTATGGAAGAAAAATTAATTCGATTCTATGTAGCAAACAAATCGAATTCTTCCTTTAATTTCATATTCCAGTTTGAAATGCTAAACTTAATAAGATTCAGAATGTATTTTCAGAATGTTATTTCAGAATGTATTTGGAATAAATTTAATGCTTGTGACGAATTTGTGATAGATTTGCAAATACATATAAATACTTATGAAATACTTATGAAATACTTGAAAACGAGGAACATTTACTCAGCGATATGTATTTTTCTGTGTGCAGAAATGTGAAGAAATCTTGGAGAGTTCCAAATTCCATGGAGTTTCCCAGATTTTCTTCCCAACTCGAAAGATTGCGAACAAAAGACTATAAGAGAAGAAAGAGCGAGACGCGAAAAAATAAAAATCTGAATTGTGCGAGTCGCGAAATATTCACTACTTATAGTAACAACTGCCAAAGGATGACCAAGCAACCATCGTGTAACGCAAAGTACTCGCCAAATTGATTTTTCCGGTTTGACCTTGTCGGTTTCGAGGCGACGATCGATCCGCGCAGTGACGGCGCGAGATCCGCGATAAACGCGGGATCGACGATGGTGCGTTAATTTTTCAGTGTTGTGACGGAATCTTACCAAGGGAGCGATTAATAATCGACCTTTTGAAACAGCAGCGAACGTGAAGGCCGAGACCCGGCGACTTCGTCGATCTCCGGCACGTCCTAGATTCCTAAATTCGTATAAATCCGAGTAATTTTAGCGGCGCGAATGTGTTCCACCGATTTTGGATTAAAGCATCTGTAACACGTGCCACATTTAGGCAACCCAATAACGCTCGGCACGCCAATGTCAATGGTGCTTACAGAACTGTGACGAGGGTAACGTGATACGATAATTAGCCACGTGTGTTGCGCGCGGCGATCCACTTATGACGCACTTGCAGCATTGAGAAAAATCCCTCGGTTATAAGAACAAAAGCACGCTTGCCGCTCGACTATCGTTAGGGAAACGAACAGTTACCGTTGCAGATCATTTCTCATCACTTGCCACTTTAACAAACATACACACACACACACACATTGCCCGCGGCACAAATCACACTTGTTCTCGTCTACTTACTTACGTCTACTTTAGTTATGAGTCCTCATTACGTAAATGTTGCTAAGGCAGCAAATTGAAAGTAACAAATCATTTGTTCCCACCGCGGACTCATTCGCTGCTCCACATCGGCAAGCCATTCAGGCAGTTCTATTAAATTAGCAAAACTTTTTCGCCCAGCGTGTGTCGGCGCGCGGACACATTTTCGCCGTTCGGGATTCATGTTCTATCTTTAGCGACGCGTCTTGTTTTCTACATGCAAATTTAGCCTACCGGTGTCCCACTTTAATATCCGATCTTAATCTTAGCGGCGTGTATCTATGATCAATCTGACAGACGTGTGCCCCGCGCACGTTTGTTCGCTCGTATTCGCGCGGACGAAAAATCAATTCGCCTCTATCTCTCGCCGTCGGGCCCCTCACGATCGCCTGTGACACATACGCCACTGCGGAGAGATACTTTTCTGGATTCTCGGAGTGTGCCTGCTAAATAATAATACGCGGCTGCTAATGGAAACCCACTTCGCGTTTGGCTTCTCCGTAGTAGGTTTCACGAAAGGGAAAAGTGTGTCATGCGCAAAAGCCTTTTCCAAATCGCCTTAGAGTTTCGCCGTTGTTATCATAACAATCGCGGTATCCGCGAGCGAGCGAGCGGGCGAGCGCGCGCGGAAAATAACCGGGTTCGCGCAAAAGAGAGCGGACGGAAAATACGAGATATATTAGCTATGAAATTCCATCTTTCGCTGCTCGCCTTTCAACTTTATTCGCGAGAAGAATCGTCCTGCGAATTATATTCGCGCTGAGAAAGATCCCTCGGTTATCAGAACAAAGGTACGCTTTGCTATTTGATGATCGTCAAGGGAACAGATCAGTTAGCGTTGCAAATCATTTCTTATCATTTCTTATCATTTGTCCCTTTAACAAACATATACATTGCCTGAGATACAAATCACATTTGTTCTCGTCTATTCAGGTTAGAGTTAGATTAGGTTAGTTATGTCTCCATTACAGAAATGTTGCTTACAGCAGCGAAAGTAACAAATCATTTGTTTCCCACATCAATGAATCATTTGTTGCGGGCACTCTGGTGTTCTGTTAGCCAAACCTCTTCTCTCAGCGCGTGTACACGTCTCGTAGAGATGTCGTCTCGAAGGAACGAAGTTTCGACGGATTTTCCAATCCGGATTCTGCCGTCTTCACGGCGAAGCCTTTTTCGCCAACGGGAAGTGTTCCGTCGCGAGAAGAATAAGCAGCGCACGGGGCGAACGATCGCGGATTGTGATTGTTTCCGGTGTTCGGCGATGTTGTTCTCGCTAGTGAAGCACGACGTTTCATTATCATTAAACCGTCGTTCGTCGGCGAGACCGAGTCGTCTCGACCCGCGGAACACTATCGCACGCTGCGAGACAAGCAGCCACGCGTTATAATTCCGACAACAATTTATCTCGTCGTAATTTAGGGCGCGAAATTCCCCGCAGGGCACTTCCACGGAGACGTTTACGCGTGTTAGACAGCGCACCCCCGCCCTTCCTGACGGGGAACTCCGTAATCCTTTCGTAACGCGTCATTCGTCTACATGACGCGTCTACCTGTGCAAAAATCCCGAGACGGTTAATCGTATCCTTCCTTTACGACTCGAATAATGTATTTCCAAATCATACCTTGCACACATCACGTTTTACCCAAACTTCAATTATAATATTTAAATGTCAAATGTACGCGCGAATAATGTTTGAAAAAAATTTTAATTATACTCGCCTGAATAAATTAAGCAAAAAATAACGTAACACACCTCATACGAATATTCGTAACTTCCGCGCATCGTTAAAGACAACTGAAATACTACGTGCTAAAAATGTAATAAAAGAGAAACTATTAATAATTTAATTTCGATAAGATAAATTAATGTTTCTCTCTTCCTCCTTCTTCCCCCTCTTTCCGTTTTTGCTTTTCCGTGAGAAAATATTCTTTATTGAGCGCGGGTTAATCGGATTCGAAACTGAATGCTCGATACGAGCCTGAAACTCACGATGAGAAGATCGTCTACCATCTCCTCCTTCACCCCTGTCTTTTCTCTCTCTTTCTCTTTCTCTTTCTCTCATCCCGCCGTCTCAGCCCAGCGTAGATACAACCGGTTCCTGCGGTGTTCACCCGCTTTTTGAGAAAAAATTGAACCAGTTTGTAAAACGAAAAAAGCTCTCCCCACCAGCCACGAACGTCCCTTTCCCCCCTCTGACTCTTTCTCCGGGGTCTCCCCTACCCTGCATCCTTCGGAGCTCTCGAGTCTCATGTGAACCAAAGCGAACTCGAGCGCGAGTCGTGGAATTCGATGTCGCCACGTCGAAAAAGCTACCGCCGCTTTCTGTCGCGATCTTAATCGCGGGGAGTTACGATTTTTCGCAAAGTTGCGCGACTATCGGGCCGCACACGGCGATAAAAAATCACGCGAACATAGGGAGCATAATATAATCGCAGCGCCGCTCGCCGACTAGAATTTGCAAAAGTGAAGAAAAAACAAGAATTTCTCCGACAGAAACCTCGAGTTCCCAAAAGTAGGGTCGACGATGCGGTTGCTGAAATCGCGATGAAATGGAAAATTGCGTAGGCCCGCGTAAACGCATTTTTCCCCGGGGAGTCGCGCGAACGCAAGGAAAGCAAGCGGTACGGCGATATAGAAGTTCGCGGGAGGCTTCGCGCGACTTCGAAACCGAGTCTCGCGAGAGTTTACGAGAGTAGAATAGAGAATAGCGAAGACTCGATTTCTCGGACGTGGAAAAAGAAACGCGCTCGGGGACGCGAAGAAGCGAGACTAGGCTAGGCAAGGCAAAACAAAGCGAGACAAGGCATGGTAAGGTAAGGTAAGAAGAGGCGCGGCGCGACGTGGAACAGCACAGCGCGTCTCGTCGCGACGCGAGCCGTCTCAGCGCTCTTCCCCGCGGCGGTGGCTATTGATTTTCGAATTGGTTCAAAATTTCCATAATACCGCGACGGCGAACGCGAGGGTATGCTGAAACGTCGGCAGGGTCGGCGGGCAGCAAGGAAGAGCGAGATAGAAAGAGAAGGAGAGAGGGACGAGCAGACGAATGGAAGAGCGAATGGGGAGAAAGAGAGAGAAAGGGAGAGGACGAGAGAGCCGGGGTCGCAGCAGAAGGGTGGAGGTCGCGGCGCGGGAGGGCGAGTCGCCACGGACAGCCTCGGACGGTTTCGAACTTGGCGAAGTTCGGGCTCAAAAGAGACACCCCTCGCGCCCACTCCGCGCTTTCGACGGCACTTCTCCTCCTCCTCCGTGACTCACCCTCGCCTGCCACCCTCGTCGCGACGCTCAGTTCGCCTCCTTCGTGGCTTCTCTTCGCCGCGCGACTCGCCCTGATCACCCTCCCCCCTTCTCCCAACATCCTGCCAGCCTGCCTGCCTGCCTGCCTTCCCTCTTTTCCTCCTTCCGTCTTAGCGCGCCTTCTCGTCTTTCTTTCTCTCTCTCTCTCTCTCTCTCTCTCTCTCTCTCTCTCTCTCTCTCTCTCTCTCTTTCTCTCTCTCTCTCTTTCTCTTTCATTCTAGCAATAGCGGCGGGAATATCCGTACAATGCGACAACGACGTGAACGACCGAGCCGCCGACGTTGTTCGCCCGCTACGTTACATCGTCGTAACGACGTAAGAGCGTTAGCGGTTGAAGAGCCGGAGATGCCGGTGTTTAAGAGGATACCATACTTGAAAACTTCTCCGACAAAACACTGGTCTTTTTCTGCAAAGTTTGCGTCGTATGACGTTGCACAAAATTGCAAAGACTTTTATACGCGATACAGAAGTACATATAAAAATTAATCGGGACACTGCTCGATATATGTGACAAAGGCGACAAAGAATTTCAAAATTGATAACTCGAGCTGACGCTTCGCCTAGACATTAATACCCGACACAAAAAGTTCTGCAACTTGTACGTGCTGAACGTGTGTTTGCTCGCTCAGAAAAATTTCAAAGAACATTGTAGCTTTATGACTGAATTTAGAACCTTAAGAATATATAAAATGTTTGCAAAAAATTTTCTATATATGCATATGTATTCTCCGCTAAATATGTTAAAACGAAGCAATACACATATACAAAATCTACATATCTATAAGAAATGCAAGAAGGATAACGTGCTCGTGTTGGAGACAATCGTCTCTACCTTATCGACATTTTTGGTGCTTGTCATCCATTTCGGCATCCCTTAAGGAGGAGATACTGGATGAGAAACTCTAAAAATGTCGATAAGGTAGAGACGATTGTCACTAACACCTTTTAAATCCAGATGTAAAGGCACAGCACTGTTCTTTGGAGCGTTTCTGAGCGGAATAAATTCGCGTTCAATATATGCAAGATCTGTTCTTTCAGGAGAATATTGATTTTAACTGACAGCGTCTGACAAGCTGATTTACACTGGAAATGTCAACTTTGAAATTTTCTATTCTTTTTGTCATATATTGAGCAATGCTCCGATTCATTCTCGCACGTATTTTTATTGTGCATTCGAGAACATTTGTAATTCTGTGCAGCAAACGCAACGTAAACATTGCAGAAGAGAGTCAGTATTCTGTCGATAAATATCTCGACTTCAGCATCCCCTTAATGTACTATACGACATATTTCGACCCGGGGATGCGTTCCAACTGGCATTTTGATACTTATCGCGAATCTCGCGAGATATCCTCGATGATAGCGCATCGGTAAGTTTGATGTCTTCGACGTTAAATATCGAGGCAACCAAGTTTCATAATGGCGAATATTATTAATATTCAAACGATAGGGGGATCTTGATTGGAGGGAAACTGCGCGATATTTACTTTTCGAACTATTCGCCTGGTTGTTTATACGAATTCGCGCGGGCATAGGAAGTAATAACGAAACGGGGTGAGAATTTAAGACTCCGCCGAGATACGTCTGCGAGCTTCTCAAAGAGGCAGAAAAAAAATCATAAAAATGTTGAACGTTAAATACGCTATATAATTTACTTTTTATACCGCCGGAGACCGCGCATAAACGTAACGAACGCAAGCTATAAAATTTAACGTCTAATTTTACCGGCCGAAGATATAATGGGTATCGTGCGCGCTCCTAGCTCCTCTTTTACGCTTATTACACTTATACGCGCGCTCGTCGCACAAAAGAAAGATGTATAAAATGAAACAGGATAATCGTGACGCGGGGTCAAGCGTGGCACCGGGATATTTCCCTGCGACGACTTTAATGAGCCCTACAGAAATTGTTACAGACGACAATTACTTCGTTAAAACGAGATATCGCGAGATAAGAGCACGGGGTCAAGCACCGTTTAAACAATTGTTCGTAAGGTATCGTTACGCTCTCTTACGCATTCATTCGCGTTCGCGATTATCCCGATCGCTTCCTCCACTTTAGTTACCGATCGCGAATCGCGAATCGCGTTCCCGCGAAATCCGAATATCGCACCGCGGCACGATACGTTCCTCTTTCGGCGAACGCGGCGCAGCCCGAAGGCGAAACCGCGCACGTTCCTTACTTTTCTCTTATTTCTTCCTTTTCTCTCTCTCTCTCTTTCTCTCTCTCTCTCTCTCTCTCTCTCTCTCTCTCTCTCTCTCTCTCTCTCT
>NW_022639619.1:657266-658132 GCF_010583005.1 Odontomachus brunneus | reverse complement strand
TCTCTCTCTCTCTCTCTCTCTCTCTCTCTCTCTCTCTCTCTCTCTCTCTCTCTCTCTCTCTCTCTCTGCTTTTTATCGAACCCCACCGATCTCTCGGAACAATCCCAACCGTAGAAGAGTCCGCAAGGGGAATCGCTGATCGGCGCGTTCTTTCGCGTAGCCCGCGGACTCGCGTTCGCGTGCGTTCGCACAGTTTTCGCGCGAGATCGAAAGCGCCTCGGTGAATTCCGCGGGCTCCCACGGAAGCCGCGCGAGTAAAAGGGCACGGCCGGAGGAGGACTGGTGGAGGGACTTGCGCGGTGGGGGGGAGAGAGAGAGAGATTGAGAAAGAAAGAGAAACACCTCTTGCGGACAGAATGACGTACAGGCGAGCGCGTCGCATTCCTCCCTTTTTACGAATTCCCTTCCCTTCCCCTCCCCTCCCTTCTAGCCGCGACTACCCTCCGCGAGGGAAGGAGGTCGGTGCAGCGGTTCTTCCTATCGCCCCTGACGGACCTCTGATTCCCGGAGAGCATGCCGCGGGAGAAGTTGGCGAGGCGAGCGCTAAATTAAAAACTGTCGCCACGCGATTATCGTGCGCGGGACTTATTTACTCGAAATTATTATCGCGGCAGGAATTTTCAAGAGGGGATTATTAAAGTGAAACTTCACGCATATAAAAGCACACGGTCGCGCGCTGAAACGAGCCAAGTTGGTTCTTTAAATCCTCCGTTAATAAACAAACATGTGCAATTCGCCGTTGAACTTTGAACGCAATTTTCGCGCAAACGACGAGATGTAGATTTTCTTCTCATCGCGTCTCTCTCCCTCTCTCTCTTTCTTTCTCTCTCTCTCTCTCTCTCTCTCTCTCTCTCTCTCTCTCTCTC
>NW_022639619.1:653607-657209 GCF_010583005.1 Odontomachus brunneus | reverse complement strand
TCTCTCTCTTTCTCTCTCTCTCTCTCTCTCTCTCTCTCTCTCTCTCTCTCTCTCTCAGCGAAAATCCAAGCGATATATCACGTGCGCGAAAAGGATGTCGCACACACATCTCTGATTAAGAACCACTGAGACGCGAAAACGATGTGTATGTATGTGTGTGTGTGTGTGTGTGTGTGTGTGAGAGAGAGAGATATGTAGAGGAGAGATGGACAGAGGCGAGCAAAAGACAAAGAACACACGGCGCAAAGGAGCGCGTCGTCTCTTTGTTCACGACTCCCCGACTCTCCGGAGGTGGAATTCGAGTCTCGTAGGTTCCCTTCTCCTCGGTCTTCTTCTGGTAGCGCGAGCTCGCGCTCGTTTAACGACCGCCGCGATGAGCGCGGCGCGAACTGACGCGACGGTACGCTAACTCGTTCGAGAGATAGAGAGAGAGAGAGAGAGAGAGAGAGAGAGAGAGAGAGAGAGAGAGAAAGAGGGAGAAGGAAGAAGCGAGCGAGTGAGCGAGTAAGACAGAGAGAGGAAGGAGGAGAGAGGAAAGAAAGAGAGGGAAAAAGCGACGAGCAAAGGAGAGAAAGAGAGAGAGAGCAAGCGATACCGTGTACGGAGGTTCGAGCGTGTACCGAGGCATGACCTGTCCTAACTCGACGCGTCGTACCGTGCACGGCCGCGCCGCGATGACGCTGAATCGTGCCGTTGTACCTGGTGACCGTGAATTCCCGTCTTGCAACGGGCTCCGTCTCGGAAGTGGGACCGGTTAGTATCCGAGCTACCGAGGAGGAGGCTATCGACAGTGCCTCTCTTGACACTTATCTTCGCCATGGTATGTTGGATACGACCAAGGCGACCCGGACGTGCCGATTCATACGGCGAATATCACAGGGGATCAATTGACCGATTGTAGGAATTCGTTAACGGTGACTCTGTGTCTCCACCGAGAAGGGAGAGAGATGCTCTTCTCGAGAAAATGGAAGGCGTAAGAAGTGTCTCGCTGGATCCTCCTCTCAGCCGAGTCTCAGGCGGTTAATTGAGAAGTGAAACCTGATCGCGAACTTTCCGCTGGACAATAATAAACGCGAGCTGTACATTCTTCGCGTATATACTATATTTTATCGGGTTTTGCTGTTACGTCGGGACGTTAGAATCCGTTCCTCGAAACGAGGAAAGTTGAAGGCCCATTTGAGCGAAAACAAGAAAGTTCGCCGAGCGAAACGGCAAGTTCGGAATGTAGATCGATGATCCGATTTATTAAACGGTACGTTACGACTCTGTCGTTCGGTAACGGACTAGTAATTTCACTTCCGCGATCGAGAGAGATCTGGAGCGTGTCGGTTGATTTTGCTCGAACGTCGTGCGATTTTTAGTCACGGAGCGCGACGGCGAAATGGCGAAGACGACAAGACAACGACAACCACGACGACGCGAGTCGTGATGAAATAGTTTATCGTTACGATAATTATGTGAAGAATCGTAATCGTGAACGACGACAAAAACGAAGAGGATGAGCAGACCGGCTCAAGTTGGCCCACAAGTCATGTTAGTCGCCCGTTGATCTATGTATTTAATATGAGGGAAACAGTGCAGAGCATATGGCAAAACAGCTTTTAATCCGACTTCAAAAAAAAGAGGCTCAGTTTGTCCTGTATGTTGTTTGTTTGTATCTTTCTTGATAACTCGAGTAGAGATCGTCAGAGATATTGAGATACAATTGTTTGCAGCTTATTTGGTATGTTATCTATGTGTGGTTCTGAAATTAATGTCACTGCCCGGGTTTGTCCGGGTGCCTGTGGAAGTTGGGTAACTCCAGTACTTTCCTGGAAATTCGAGAAAACCTAGAGAGACACAGGGCAAAACTTTTGTTTTTAACTCTTTGCAAAAAGGCTTTTTTTAACTAACTTCAAAAACAAATTTCAAATACATAAATAAACAGTAGCAAATTAAAAGGTTTTTTAACAAAGATAAACCGCTTTCAAGAATCTCGAAAGTCCTGAAATGTAAAGCAATTTTGTCTCAATATCCCTACGTATACCTACGATCCTATTATAATATTCTAACAGTGTTAGTAAAAGACAAATTAAGTAAATAATTAACTATATAATTATAAGAGAGAAGAGATAAACAATAAAAAAAATGTGATTATTGACACAATCAGTGTTAAGTTTCCATGCCGAATTCTATAATAAAATATTAGAAAAAAAATTAAAATATTAGAATTATAGGCGCACACAGGAGAATATTGAGTCAAAATAATATTTCATGCTTTTTAGAGTTTTGGAACTTTTCAAAGGCGATTTATTTTCGTTAAAAAAGTTTTCTTCTACGTTCTAAAAAAATCATTTTGCGATTTCTTTTCCACCCTATTCCTCACAATAAGTAGATAAAGGAAATGCATGGCCAACTGACCTCCCGTACTTAGTTCCTTGCGGCGCTCTGCGGTTCTCGATAACGACGACGACACGACTATCTATTTCGCCAACTAATTTATTCGTGCAAGGGAGAAAAAGGCAAACGCGCGAGTCAGACGCGGCTTCTGCATCTGCCGCGAGCGCGGATTGAGCTTTCTCTACTGAAAGGTCAGTTACAGTTCGTGCATGTGAAATTCGATCGTCTCACTGCGGCTGCGAGGCAGACTCATCCGTCTTGCACGGTACTTTCTTTGCGCGAAGCCCAACTTTCTTGGTCGGACAAAGGGAAGACTCACACGAAGGAGTCCCCGGACGACTCGATATTTATTGTCGATCTTCGAACAATCGATTCTTCAATGGACAAACCACACGTCTCTGCCGCCGCCCGTCGAGGATTCTCGAATTCACGAGCGCTGATTTCTCCTCGAACTTAATCGGCCGCTATCAGTCTTCGCAACTTTTATAATTCCGCGCGTTAAATATTTTGATAAGTGAGCCGCCCATTAAGATTCTCTCAAAGCAAAATCCGCTCGAAATTAACTTCACCGTGAGACTTCACCACGCTCGCGTATCTTAATTCACCGCGGGCTCGAGTTATCGATTACTCCATGTTAATTACATTTGCGTTCTTCAATTAATTATCGCAACTAATCTTGCCTTAGAAATTCCGCGAATATTTCTCGTCCTATACATATACATGAGTTCTTCTTATATATTTTCTCCATATTTTATCCCTGCAATACAACTCTACGCTTCATTAATTTTCTCAAGCTGAATGGTGGACCGTCGAGAGAAAGCGCGAAATCGTGTTCGCGCACGCGCGCGCGTTCCCCTCGCTCTTGTTCTCATAGTCTCGAGGGTGCGCGTCGCCGCAAATAAAAAGAAAATTTAAACAAAAAATAAAAACTCGAAAGAAGGACAAGAAAAAACGAAAAGATAGCAGAAAACCGCCCATCCCAAAGCAACACGACGATGCGCGCACAGGTAGAAAAAGGGAGTCTCTCGTCGCTTCGAAATCCGAAAGGCCGAGGTGTGTGCACCGGGTGGGCGCAGAGAAATACACCAAGACTGCACGGCGAAACCGTGAGGGTCGGGAACTGCTCCTCGTGAATCTTCCCCGGGCGACCCGAAGCTATACATAAAAGTGGCGAGAGAGAGAGAGAGAGAGAGAGAGAGAGAGAGAGAGAGAGAGAGAGAGAG
>NW_022639619.1:629405-653597 GCF_010583005.1 Odontomachus brunneus | reverse complement strand
AGAGAGAGAGAGAGAGAGAGAGAGAGAGAGAGAGAGAGAGAGAGAGAGAGAGAGAGAGAGAGACAGAGGGAGAGAAAGAGATCGAGATAGAAAAGGAGACGGTCGAAGTCCCTGGAAAGCGAGGAGAAACGGTGCAGGCGAGACGGCAAGGGAGGGGGTGCAAGAAAAAAAAAGAGGAAAACGATATCGACAAGGGAGCAGCGGCGCGAGCCCGAGAGAGTACTCTTTCCCACTGCAGAATCGAGAGCTAACTCGAAACCGGCGAAGATAAGAAGGGAAGACCGTCGGCTAGGCCGGTCGAGGCTGGCCACCAGACCTCCGCCAGACCAGACGGAATTAAAAAACGTAAGAGCATTGTCTACGTCGGTCGCGATCGAGCGCGTCTCGGAATGGTCGGGTCCGGCACGGGATTATCGCGGTTTACTACCGCAACAAGAGGGTGCTGGTGGGGTTGGCCCTGTCCGTCCGTAAAGGACGACGTTCTGAGGAGAAGTGCAGAAATATCTGAACCTGCACTTGACGAGCGATTCGGAGCCGGTTCTCGCCGAGGCCGGTTAGCGTTTCTGACCGCGGTTGACGAAATTTTATTTCCACGCGATTATTACGTAACGCGCGCGTCGTCGCCGTGCGTTACACTGTGCTACACACAACGTACGATGTCGCGGTAAATAATTCCGCGGCGATTAGCGCTGCGATCTTGAAAGGATCAGATTGTCAAGCGACTAGTCGCAAAGTTGATCAAGGGAACGTTGGAAAACTGTGCGACAAAAACCATCGAACGTAATATGTAATACGGGCGAAAGGTGAAACACGTGGCCGCACTTCTCGCGCTGCAGAGAGTCTCCCGCATATAAAATTCTCTATTACACCGTCTCAGCATTCTATACGCTGGGCTTGGAGTGGTAAAAGGGACGTGCGACGAAAGCGAACCCTCGATCGATGTAATTGGAAGCCTTGGCTGACTTTAACCGATAGTTACCGACTAATCGCAGGTTAGCGGAGATATCCGACCCTCTTCCACTTCAAAATCCGACGAGAACGCGACCATGAGAAAGAAAGATGAGACAGAGAGAGAGAAAGAGAGAGAGAGCGCGCGCGCGAGAATGAAAAATTGTAATCGTGGAATTAAAAAGCGACTGAGGAGAGGTGGAGCGCGCAAAAGAGCAGACAGATAGTGATGTTTATGGTTTAGGCGCCTTGGAACATGTCCCCTCAAGCATACAGATCAGTATACAATGCATAGTAGCTGTACAAATGTGGTATATAAAAACACATATGAGAAAAAGGAAAAAATAGGTAAAATACATGTGCACACACATGTGTGTAAAAACAAATCAAAACGTATCCGAAGTAGGAAAAGCACAAAAAGAAGGAAGTAGAGAAAACGTAAAAGAGAAAAATAGAAAAGAAAGAATGTAAGTAGCAAAAAGCAATTGACAAAAATCGTTTTTACACAGCCGACAAGAGAAAGAAAGGAGGGAATGAGAGACAAGTGTGCGCGCGGCCGTTGATTTTCCTGGTACGCTAATGCGAATGACCGGTGGACGAGAAGCGTCTTAATGCGCGCTGATGAGAACATAAGCAGTCGGTCGCAGCTGTCGGCATAGCCAACGCCGCCGGCCCGGCCGTCCAGCCGTCAACAGCAATCTACGTGGAATATCTAAATTATACACGGTGTCCCGGAACTATCGTCGATTGTTGCATCTACGAGCTTTTCGAGCGGCTCGCCGCACGCTTCTAGGGAATATATCGAGGCACGAGAGACAGCCCTGCTCGGATATCTGAACCGCGAATGAGATCCGACGCGCGCGCGGAGTTTCGATGCGCTTCGCGAGACGTCGATACGAAATCTAGCTCGCGGCGTTGCCCTCCCTTTCCCGTTTTCTTAGCGCAGTCTTGAGAGACTTCTCGGCCGATTAGCAATTCGTGCGCAAACACACCGCGCGATGCAGCCGACTGCACTCGGCCAAATCTGCGCGAGACATTTGCGTGAACGTTCCCGCGCCGGGCGAGCCCATTTACCGTTTAAACACAAGACTAGAGTACGCGCGGCTAAATGCGGAGCGAGCGAGCGAGCAGTAGCCATAGACATCGGTTCAGAAGAGCTTCATTATGCTGCCATGAAACAATTGAGCAGAACTATATTCGCCGCGGCTGCATCGTACCATTCTACGAAGGGACGAGTGCGTTTCACACATGCATTCGAATATTTAGCGTAAAGTGCTTCGCCGAACTAGTTATCGCGCGCATGCGAGGCGAGATATCGCACCTCCACCGAACGGAAAGGAGGCAGGGTTACTCCGACTGGCAAGACTCGAATTTTCCGGAGATCGCGCGCGATTAAAGAGCAGGGAGTGAACAGTTTCATTTGAAATTCTGACACGATTCAACGAACAGCCCGACTGCATTAGAGATGTCATTCGAATTCATTAGGACGTTCATATGTGTTTTTTTTCTATGCCACATTTGTGCAGCTACTGTGCCATACTTGTATACTGATCTGTGCGCTACATACGGAAAAGAGAAAAGATTTGGTCGGATTAATTATGTATTTGGTGAAACGCGAACGGACCAGAGCTCCGATAGAGATTACCAGAATTCTGCGCTCAAATTAACACGTTTACTAGCACAGTTTATCTGAAGGACAGCTTACATCACATTTTTTTTTTTTTTACGTAATACACGTAATTATTTTTTACAAATAGTTTGATGTGGACGTAGAAAAAAATTTTTTGTCGTCACACATATGTATGGCGTTGATAGCGAACATGTGAATAAAATTCTGATTATCAGAATCAAACGAGATTTCTAATTAACATCAGAATTTGTAACTGTTTGACTTGAGACAGTTGCAAGTTCTGTTTAACCAAGTCTTGTTCGGGTAACCAGAATTTGCAACTGTTCAACTTGAAATAATTGTAAGTTCCAGAAGGTTAACCAGAAGTCCTATTCGGTTAATCAGAATCTTGTTAATTTGAAAAGAATTCGATTCTATTGGAATTCCGGTTCATTCATATTTCAGATCTTCGATTGATCCAGTCGAAAGTTCTTTGCGTGTAAAACCGGCGAAACAGTCGTTACCGGAAGTCATCGATCCCAATTTTCGGGAATTCTCCCTTCGGCTCGACTCTTTAGCCGAGCGTTCCTCGCGCTTTATTGTATACCGACGATATTGCATTTTACTTTCCGATATCTCCTGCCATCTTATTTTTACATTTCGCGGCGGCTAGTAAGGGTGGAGAGGTGTACGCGCGCCGGCAAATGCGGACTTACATCGCGGCGGAGCGAGCTTTTCCATTTGCAGGCGCGCTCCACGCGAATCTCGCGGCACACGCTCGCTTCTGTAAAAAGTCAATGATGATTGGATACCCGCGCCCGTGTGAGAGAGCGAGTGAGCGAGCGACGATATTCAATCGACATCAATACACACACGACGGGACGCGAATGTAATTGAAAAGCCGCGCTCGCTCGTTCGCTCGAACCGCGGACGAACGGATTTTACAGGGGTTTGCGGAATTTTTATTGCTAGCGATTATTAATAGCGTCGGAGTTTCGATTAATTAGAAAGCGCGCGCACGCGAGCTTCCCTTAATGGCGCATTCGGACTCCTTTGTTCGGATCCTGTTGCCAGGCTGTCCCCCCGGTTGGTACATAATCGATACCGTGTAGGTGCGCGGGAATCGTATCTCACACAAACACACACACATACACACGTACACACGATTCATTGGGCGAACATATTTCACGTCGTAAGATTATTTCGAGAAAAAGAGAAACGTTCCTTTCAAGATCTCTTTCGAAAAGGACACGCAGGAGATGGTGCTAAGGAGAACATTTGTGTTATTTATTACCTTTTTTAATCAATTTGCAACCCGCCTTATTTGAGTAATTAAGCTGTCATCCCCTTTGTCACGACGTTGGACATTGCGGACAGTGACGCTTCGAGAATTAAATTTCTGTTCGCAGAAAAAAATCTCAGTTCGTGCATGCGAATTGAGACCAGACGAAAATTCAGCGACGAGGAATAATATATCTCTGTTAGCGCGACTGACAGTCAGCTGTGTTAGAAACTCGGTTGCAACAAGGCACAGCCGACGGTTGTGAGGACAATTGACTGAACGGCAATCTCCTACGGGAATCTTTCTATTACCGAATTTTTCATGTGATTTTTCTTACCAGGCAACGCGGAAAACTCTGTTACACTAACGGAATTGTCTTCGCCGTGTAGAAGACTGCTAAATTAAATTAATTGGAAAATGAAGTTCCCCTAACTATTTACGCTGCCGTGAAGTTTGAGCCCCGTCCTTAATTCCCGATATTAAATAGCTTTCCAATTAAGCTGATTAAAAATTTTTGCCGAGAGAAGATCGTCTGGTCGATATAGACATTTTAAAGCGGGCAACATTTTATCGCGCCGTTTCTCCGCGTAACGTGAGAGATTGTCTCACAAATTTGGATCTTCCCCAATAGTAACTGATTAGATTAGATTAAGTCACACGCGTCCCACGAGATGTGCGTGTGCACGCCCTCATACGCCGATACGTTCCTTTATACGCGAGCGAGTCGACCGGAGTGCTCTCTCTCTCTCTCTTTCTCTATCTATCTATTTATCTCTCTCTCTGCACGTTTTTCGAAATACAGAAAAGTTATGAAATATCGCGGAGCGCCGGGCGAAACTTTTAATGCGCGGTCCGGTAGCTAGTCCGCGCTACCTCGCCGCCCCCTTATATAGGATATACACCTGTCTGTACGAGAACCCGCCGCTTGCGGAGGAGGGGCGCGCGAGCGTGCAACTTTTTTATTAAAAAAGTTTTTCGAAATAAAAATCAGACTCTCGTAGCGCGGAGAGATACGCGCGCGCGCACTCAGATATACACAGACATACACAGACATACACACTTTGGATAAAGCCGCCGTGCACACGCAACGCACCCCCTCGCGCGACGGTACCTTCGAGGAGTTGCACTCGCGGGGTTTTCTACCCCGTGATCGGGATCGGTATGTTTCACATCGACAACGGATAGACAACGTAGTGATCGAGAGTCCAGCGAAGTGTCTTTGCGACATCTTCAGGAGGACAACTTTGTTGCACGCAACAGTTACTTCAAATTGCGCGACTCTGTCGCGAATTAAGTACTCTGCTTTGCCATACCTTGTTTAATGCGTTTGAGGGAGCACTCGTGTCCTCCGAAGCGCGTTACAACTAATAAATGTAACGACGATGAAATGACGAAGAGGTATAACACAAGTAACCCATTATTATTTCATTATATTGCGTATAATTTCTCTTGAATAATTGTTTCATTATGAACAATGTCTCCCTCAATCTGTCTTTCTCCCTCTTTTGTATTCTCCTCACCTCTCCTCCACCGCGAAGTGCGCGTTGCCATTAAATAATCAAAACCTTAATATTCGGCGAAATTTGGTGAACTTTATTTCCCCAGAATTTTAATTCGGACTTTAATTATCTGTTATCTTTAATCATCGCGCTTCTCTGTATTTTTCATTAGCGGAATATTTAACTAGCGCATATCGAATGTGAAATATCACAGAGTCGCGACAAACGTCGAGCTTCTATTACGCCGATCGCAAAAGGAAACGCAAAACCGCGCGCCGTCCTCGGCAGCATTCAAGAACGCGCGCGCGAAAATAAGGCAGAAACGTATTACCAATTTATATTACCAATGTAGCTCCGACGAAACAGGCGACCGGGGCGGGCAGGAGGGGCGGAGGCATCCTTTTCCTCGGGAGGAAAATAATTTCGTTCGCGGATGGTTAACGAGAACGACAACGATCGGCTCGACGTCGCCCCGTCCTGCACGGAAACCGCGCTCTTCGTCATCCCTCCCGCTTTCTCTTCCACCCACTCCGCACACACCGCCCCGCCTTACCACCCTAAAATCCTCCACCCGATTTTAATCTCCGACCGACGGAGCTTTTACCTACCCCCTGCGCGCTCGCTCGCCTGGATGCAGGGAAAAAAAAAAAGGTAGAACCGCTCGCGAAAGAGAGGACTGGAGGGGCGAAGGGGTCCGCGCGGGGAAGGGTGCTGGGGCGCGATGGGGCGGCTCGCCGCGTCTTCTTCGGGGCCGCGCTCGCTCTTCCGCAGGGCAACATTTTTCTATCATGTAAATAAAATTTTTTCCGATAGCCGCTCGCCCGTTCTCGCGAAACAAACAAACAAACCACTCGCCACCGCCGAGCGCGTAGCCGGGGTTGGCGCGGTACGTCCGCCAGGCCCCTCCCCACTTCGATATGGGTCAAACCGAAACCGCGCGGCCTTCCCCGCCAACCCCCGGGGCCCCCGCCGGCGAATCCGCCCCTGGTACCCTCTCGCGCGCCCACACAATACCCACCGTGCGCGTACGTGCACACGTATACACCCACGCGGCACGGCTACATACGGGGCGCGCGTACAATCGGAGAAACTGCGAAAGCGACGGCGTCGTAGTCGGCGCATAAGGGGGCCGACGGGGAGAACAGGGGCAGAGGGAGGGGGGGGTGGAAGAAGCGGAGGACGAAGAGAACGAAGCACGAGACGGAGTAAAAGGAAGAGGGGGCGGTGGCGGCGGCGGCAGTGGCGGCGGCGGCGGAGGTGGCTCGTTCGGGGGATCTTTATCAAAGTCAACGCACGCCGGTCACCATGGCAACGAAATTGGATTTTTTTTCGAAGTTTTTTCGGCCCTTCTCGCCGGCGCCCATTCCCCCGAGAAGGGGAGCGACGGCGGCGGCGGCGGCGAGGGAGGCTCGACGGAGGAGACGGCGGCGGCGGCGGCAGCAGCGGCGGCGGCGGCGGTGGCGGCGACGGAGTGAGAGGAGCAGAGAGCGGGGGAGGGAGAGCCGGCGAAACGGAGAAGGAGGGAGCGAAGGAGAGAGAGCGAGTATCGAGAAGGTCGGGGAGAGTCTGACGAACGGCGACCGGGGAAGCCAATAATTCGAATTGAGAACAGCCAATGGCCGTGCATCTGATTTTTTGTCGTATCATCGCCGAGGTCGTCCGCCCTCCCCCGCCACCCGCCGCCACCCCCCGCGCCGGCTCGGCTCGCCACCCCCGTTCTCCCCGCGCGCCTCTGCCGCCGTCGGTCGCGTCGACGAAAGGGGCCGCTCTGCCTGACTTTTTGTAAAAACCTCCCCCTCTCTCCTCCGCCGCCACCACCGCCATCACCTCTCTGTGTCCTCCTCGTCCTACCCCTCCTTCTGTTCCGTCTACTCTCTTCCTCCTCATCCTCCTCCACCTCCCGCTTCCACTTTTTAACTCTTCGTTGTCCCGTCTCTCCTATGGTGTTTTGCTGTACACGCTCGGATGTGCAACGTAGATATATCGTCGCTATCGCGGCGAAGAATTTCCAATATGATGGGAGCGCGGCTATAGTCCCTCTCTCGTATACGCGCTCTCTTTCTCTCTCTCTCTCCTTCTATGTTTTCTTCCTCTCATTTTCGCGTAGTCTACAGACAACAGCTCGCTCGGACACGTCGCAGCGTTATCGCGAATTCCGGCGACGAGAGGAAGGCCGCAAAGCCCGCAACCGGTTGCTTACAGCGCTCGACGATTATGTCCGCGTTACGTCGCAGTCGGTAACGCGATGCGTCCAACGTGGTCGCGCCGTTGCGTGTATACAATAACCGACACCGTCACGCGTACGGTGGTAAAACGTGCACGGTAAAAGACACAGTGGGAGAGCTATCAGACGCGATATCATCGAGGTGTCAAGAGCCGATACTTGGCGCAGCGCGCGCGCTCGTTTCCTTCTGAATGACATTTATCTTTCTCGTCTTCAAATATAGCTTGTTTATGCGCCGATCTCGTCGTACTGCTACGTCATGATACTCTTAAATAGCTCTATATAAGATTCTGGACGGCAACAGACGCATTATTCATCCGTCCGTGTTTATAACCGTTCATAAGCGAGATATGAAAACTGCATCTTAATATATCCTACTCTTCCGAAGAATAATGCGCTCCGGGGCTCCCGCCGCGTCGTACGTTTCGCCCATCCCAGAGAGCCCAGGCCAAAAAAGGACACACATATATGGAAGAAAGAAGAGAGATAGAGTAGACTAGACGATTTTCAGCCCGTCCTCGCGAAATTACCATCTGAGGTGGTTTCCGAGTAACGAAGTGCGGTGGCCGCCTCTCGCATTTCCGCGCACGCTTCCACGAGGAACGACTTCTGTGAAACTTCGTCCGAGAAGCTGAGGTTCGTGTCGCACGGTGGCGACGACGACGGTGGCCGATGAAGTTGGATAAAATTCACTTCGCAATTTAGCCGCCAACAAAAACCGTCCAACCGCGCGCGCTCAAGTCGAGTCGGCCGAAAGCCGACGTTGCGAAAACCTTCCGTCCTCTTATTAAAGTTTCCAATACTGTCCCGGCGATTCCGCGCGAGTTCCGTTCGCATCTTTATTCATCGACATCGGTTATCATAAAAAGAACAATAACCCAAGATAAACTGTATTTAACGAAATGAGGAGTTCGATGGAACAAATGCGTGACAAACGCGTGTAGCGTGCGCAGTGTTGATGAGAGGCAATCTGAATAAAAGACACATTAAGAGCGCGGTTAATGCAACTACCGAGAGGCAGATCAGATTGAGCGATTTACGGTCGCTGATGCGATGCTGATGCGTCTTATCGCACATATCATTATTTTAGCGCGCCGGTGACGTGAGCAGCTGATATACAGGCGAGCTAGAGTTTTCGTCGCCAGATATAAGTGGCCTAGAATAATAGAGCACACGATAATGTCAGCATGTTCTGAGTGAACTCGCCGACTGCATCGAGCGACCTCCATAATTCATTTATAGAGGCTCTTCTAGAGCAACGAAATGTTTCTCTCATTCGTGGATTACGGCTAATCTAAGATTGATTTATTCCTGGCGGAAATTACAGACTCGAAAGCGACTCGAAAGCGGCTCGAAACGCAGCTGAGTTTCCATCGTTAGGACGTTTCGATAGATTAACCCACGACGCTACTCCGAATTGAAAATGAACGGCAGTTTTTTGTTATTAACGAAACGAATGCGAGCCAAAGTTTTCATCTTATTTTCGACCTCAATGCACCATTTAACGTCTGATTTGACACTCTGAAGCTTACATCGGTCTCTTTTGATTCTACTGCTAACTTTTGATATCTGCTAACTTTGCCAGGAGGTTCTCTTTGGAAGCTACACGTAATATCTCATGCGTCGTTCATTTCAGAGGCGTCAAGTAGAGGCTTCGATTTTCATGTGTTTAGTGTATATTCACGTGTTGAGCATATACTGATCCTTCCAAATGTATAGATGTTAAGAAGTTCAGGTTCAGTTCGAGAGAACAGGGTTCAAATTTCGACTCGGAATTTGTCCCAGAAACGAGACTCGAAATCAAATTAGGGCTACGTGCGTAGCGGCGTTGAACACATGTAGATACATCACGCGAAAAGAGTAATTTTGACACTTTTGCCACTTTCAAGCGGCACACGTGTCTCGTCAAGTTTCCTGCCGGCTTAGGGTTGCGCGAAAAACATCGCGATAAAGTTTCCACGCGCCGTAACTCGCGCAGATCTTCAAAGCGACGACAACGCTGAAGAAACATCGGACGATGGCGGAGAGCGAGGGGTTAACGTTCTACAAATATTTCTGCAGTTTCTTCGGGAAGTTTCGCTCTCGGATACCAGGAAACTCTATTCGTGCGGCGGTCGAGTCGAATGTTATGTCGGCTTGAGTTTCGCCGGAACTCGAGAGGACGACACGCGGCTTGTCCACTCTCCCTCTCTCTCTTTCTCTCTGTCTCTTTCTTTCTCTCTCTGTCTATCTCTCACCAGGATCTCGCGAATATCGCGCACCGAGCGATGTACCTGAACCTTCCCTCTCCCTCTGCCCCTTTCACGTCCTTTCCTCTTCCCGCCGGCCGTCCCTCAGCCGTGTCTACCGTGAGTTCAAAGCTCGTGCGGGAAAGAGTGCGGGAACTTCCGGTGGCGAAGCGATCCGAGCACATTCCTCGACGACGTACCTCGAGCTTGGCGAACGGCTGATCAGCGAGCGTTCGCGCTGTGAGCTCTGCGCTCAGGTGGAAAATTATCGTCGCTATTCGGTAGCACGAAATATCGTAAACAACTTTGCACGGCGCTTTTAGAAGCCCTTATTAGTATATCTCGAATTCTCTGGCGGAAGTTTGCGGTACCCCAATTAAAAATTTACTTCCCAGACTCGATCGTAGCCTGCTCTTATAATTCCTCGGTATTCCGGATACGTAATCCTAAACGAGTCTCCGAGCTCGTGCGGGAACACCTGATTTCTGACTGGACGTTTGCTTTCCCCTGCGCCATCATCACGTCGTTCTTTTCCGAACTTGTCAATCTAAAATGATACTGAACAATCGAGAATTGCTCAATCGTGGGTTGAAGCGGATTGTAAAAGCCGAATACGAGAGACCGCGTGCACACTATTTCGATCGCGAGTAACACGCGTTTCGCGCGACGCGACACCCACCGAGTCTGGAGAATCGGGAGCGGAAGTGTGCTTTAGAGCGCTCGAGCGCGCTCTGAAACGACCTTGTCCGCCGCGCACTCGATCGCTGTTCCCTTTCGAGATTGCTCGAGCCTCTCGATATCCTCCTCGATTACGAGCGAAGTAATCGGACCAGGCCGGTCGGGTTGAAGTCCGGTTTCCGGCGAATCTGTTTAGAAAAACACACCACGAAACAAGCACGTGCACGTGAGATGTCTAGACGTGTCGTGCGCGAAACAAGACACCGGCGATATGCGAGAGAACCACCGACGTGCGAATGAAAACGCGCCACCGACACTTGAATGTTCGCTGCGCTGTTCTATGCGCGCGCGCACACACGCGTATACGTACATGTAAATGTGCATACAGTGAACGTATGTTGCGTATATAAGATATAATTGTCGTATTATGAATCCACTGCGAGACTGTTTCACGGCGATCACAGTCCAGATCCGTAACGCCACAAGAGTTTCCATGCTCTGTATGGCAAATGTGCAATAGAAAAGTTTCCCCTTTGTCCTCCAAATTTGTAAATTTTAATAGCCAGGCGAGTTTGCGGCTGCATTATTGTCGTGACGATAATTGAAATATTTTTTTATAAAGTTTGCGTCCAGATAGACCAAGTGTACGTAAATTTGGCGGCACTTTGCCACTCGCGATTTGTAAAGGTTGTGTCCCTTATTACGAGCGCTTTCTGCGGCATTCGTGTATTCATCACACAGAATATAGCGTGAAAATCTGACAAGTAAACCTACCCAAGTGTTACACTCCGATTTTGATAAGTTTTCAACATGCTGTAGTCTAGGTCTAAATAAGAGACATATATTGTTTCATACGTGCCTATACGGCCGATAAGAGAGCGAAACACCCTCTTGAAAAAGAGTTTTAATATTTCTGAGCGGATATTATCGGAACAGTAAATAATACAAAAAAAGTTTCAAATAAAAGTTTTATGGGTTTTAATAAGGGTTTATGGGTTTATGGGTTTTTATGGGTTTTATGGGCTTAAATAACAATTCACTCAGATTTTTCGAAAATGTCACTTTTTTCAAAATCTCTTTTTCCCTCCTTAATTTTGTAAAATCTGAGTGCATTGTTATAAAGCTCATTGAAACCCATAAAACTTTTATTTGCAACTTTTTTTTTTGCATTATTTACCGTTCCGATAATATTCGCTCAAAAATATTAAAACAAATTTTTTTTAAGAGAGTGTTTCACCCTCTTACCGGCCGTATGAACACGTATAAAAAAATATGTATCTCTTATTTAGACCTAGACTACAGCATGCTAAAAGCTTATCAAAATCGGAGTGTAACACTTGAGTAGGTTTACTTATGAGTATAATTTTTGGTAAATTTATATAACTAATTTGTGGTAAATTTGTATCGATACAACAAAAACTTGACATTATCGTACGATGAAAATTTCATAATTACTTTAATATAGTAAATTTGCCTCATAAACACAGTAAAAAAATTGTAGAGTCTCTATCGTCGACTGTTTGACACGTAATAATCATGGATCTATCTGGGCATCTACTCAAATAAAGTGATAAAACTCAATAAGAACTCAAATAAAGATAAAGCAAATCGGTATCTCTGCCTATTTAAAACGGTTGAAATATTGTCTTATTGACTCTACATCTGGAACGTAGTCGAGATTATCCAATGAGGGAACTTATATCCGATTAATTCCCAAAAATTGAGTTTTCCCGATGAACGTCGCGAGCTGCGTCGAGAGGAAAACATTCAAACCATTACTGAAACCAAGTGCACAATATCTTTGTTGTTACTTTCCGCACGATCAGATCACCAATCACCGTATCCGTTCGAATGCTGATACGGTCTCCGCCTGGGTGAAATAGTGGTACGTGTCAATAAAAAATAAGAGTCTGTGTAAAACGTATTCGGCGCGGAGTTATTTTAGAAGAGAGGACGTGTGAGGTATAAAATTTTCCCCCTCTCAGTTTTCTGTTCACAGAGAGGAATCGTAAAGAGAAAACTACTTACGGTAACGCGATCCGATTTTACACTTGGCGCTCTCGCGAATCTTCCTTACGTCGCCCGAAACGGGAGGAAAATGACTCGTACCGCTGTTTCACCCAATGGCGGAGCTCATGTCCGTACAGCTCTCGGGCGGTCTGTCAAACGTAATCGCGTGGCCACGCTCGTCCGCGGTTTTTGCCGTCCGCGAAAGATTCAATTTTGCCGACACATTATTCATAGCGCATTACCGCGTACCGGTACGAAACTGCCGGAGCGCACGCATGCGTTATTATGCACGGTAACTTGTTCAACGACGCCCACACCGCTCGCTCGACCCGCGATGCGGATCCCCTTCGTCGACGTACAAATGCGCCGTAATTAGAAAAGTGTACGTGTAAGCGCGTGTTCGTTGACACCATCGTCTGCCTCCCTCCTCTCCTCTTGCTTCTTTTTTTCCCTCTTCCTTCTTTCCCTGTCCCGTGGATGAACGCGGTTGCATTCAATATTTCATGCAGAGCGCTACGTGAAGCGTCGCGTCGCGCTTCGTCTTCTTCTTCTTCTTCTTAGCCGTCGTCGTCGTCGCTATTATTCGTGTCAACCATCTGTGTAAGCAAGTCGCGCGTCACCCGCGGTCGACTATAGTCAGTGGATGAACTCTCGCTCGCGATCGATCGATTCCCCCTCGCGGTGTCTTCTTACATGCATTTCCGCACATGGTATTTCGCGCTCGGCACGCCGATAAAATCACTTCATTGCGGATTCGCTCGTGAGCGAGGTTCAGAGGATTCAAGAGAGAGGAAGAGTCAGACGAGTCACACGAGTTTGTGCTGTTTCGAAGATATTCCCTGAATGAAAGAGAGAGAGAAAGAACGGGAACGTTGTGCGAGAAGTTCCCGAGGTAACTCGACATACAAGATAAAAAGAGAATGTACATAATAATGGATTACACGTGTAGATGCGAGAATAGATAGGGAAATATTCGTAACGAAGGTAGAGCGGGAATGTGATTTGAAGCATTCAGTTGGCTTGAATTTTGCATCAAGCATGAAGTAACTTCGCTAATAATAAAAAAAAATCTACCACGTCTACCGGTAAACGAAGAGAGAGAGAGAGAGAGAGAGAGAGAGAACGAGCGCTCCTCTCTAAATTAGAAATTTATGCTCCGTTGCCGTGGCCAAACTGATTTTCGGAGAATCGGTTCTGCCGTTAAAATGCAACAGGTTTTCGAGACGGGCCGGATTCAAGTTCTCGATCTTGCGGAACATTCCATCGGGTCGCCGTGGATCAAGGCCTCGCCCTTTTCGCAGGGTCGGATAGCGCGAGTCGCTTCTGGAACCTTGCCTCGCGCGTTACAGTATATTTTCGCGCGACACACCAACGTCCACTTAATAACGCCAACAATACAATACGCGTACGTTTCTCTTGTTTCGTGCAAGCGCAATTTATGAAAAGCCGTGTGATAACTGTATTGTATTCGCTATGAATTACGTACTAACCGCGCGCAGTTACGTCAACCAACTAATAAACAGCTTTGTCTTCGAAATGCGCGTTAGATGTCGCATTATATATTATCATAATTAAACGAATTCGCGCTCAAACGCCACCGGGGAAGAAATGCAGCGCGCTTCTTGTTCGCGACTATGTCAATGGTTCTTTTAAACGTGAGTCTTCTCTCCCACTACTGGCGTCTCTAGTGGCTCACAGTCTCGCTTGTTAGATCCGTTTATCCGCCACTATCCACCAGTCCCGCCGCCGCCGTATCCATCGTCAGCGAATCATAAAATTCCACTAGCCAGATATACGATACAATCCTTTACGTTCCCGCCTTCCCAGCCGTATATACGGTGCAATCAAAATGAGCACATAATGAAAGGCGGTGCAGTATCCTCGTAAACGGATAATAAGACTGCAACTAACGTTCCACGGGGCTACGTGTATCCTTGAGTTGAAAATACTTATCCGACAAATTTCAATCGGCGGGATCATGGACACGCGTGGGAATGGACACGCACATCGTACGTCCCGATAATAATTGCAAAATGCGACCTCTGATATTCTATTGTACTTTAACGCATTTAATATCCATGTAGCTTTCTGTGCTCTTATTGTCTTCTATCTAGCTCAGATGCTTACATCATGCAATTAATTGACATTCAAAACAATCGAGTATCACATACGTACACATTTTATATAATACGTCTTACTGCAATTCGTCATATATCTTACTGCAATTCTGCGTTTTGTGTGTGGACTCGTAAAAATACTCTCCCTCGTAATCTACCGTATGTGTTCGTATGATTAAAAAATTTTATTCACCAAAAATTTAGAGAAAAGAAGATGAATAGAGAGAGAGAAAGAGAGAATAAAACTAATTAAAAAATATCATGTAAATGCCTGTGATGAAACGTATGCACTACACTCAAAATATCGATTTCTACGTGTAGACGTTTTTCCACCCTGCGATTCGTCACTATAGTTCCGCATAATTCCCTATCCCGTGACTAAAAGTTCTCCCCTATCTCAGGCGGATCAATTGCGTCACGCGACATCCTATCGCACCCCAACATCGTCGGCAAGAAAAGAATCGAAACGCAGAGGGTTCGATCGATTCGCACAGCTGGTTTCCTGCCCGCATACGCGATACCCATGCGGAGACGTACATGTATGCGCGCACGATGTCACGCACGTGCGTGTGCCTGAGACACGCGCGCGTTCATACGGCGATATACGTATGTGTGAAGTCGTGCCGAGTCGTCCACGAGTGCATGCATGCGTGCATGCACGCACGTATGACGCGGTGGACGTATATGTAGTGCCACTGCGTGAACGTAACGCACAGAGCGTACGCGTAGCGTAGCTACCGAGTACGCACGTGTGTAGGTCCCCTCTACTTTTCCCCTCTGCCCCTGTAACACCACGCACCGACAAAACTCCGCGTGCGATTGGCCGTGGCGGTTGACCCCTCCGTCCCAACCACCCGCGACTCCACGTACGACCTATTCCATTCAGTCATCCGTACGGACTCGAGCGTTATCACGCTACCCGTGTGCCGCAGCACGTTGTGGTGTCTCCTTCTCGCTTACGCCTTCCTTCCCCCCTCTCTCTTTCTCTCCCTCTCCTTCCCTCTTTCTTTCTCTCTGTCGTTCCCGTAGGAATCATCGGCATCTCTTTTCCAACAGCACGCCTCTTGCGTCTTTTTCTCCCTCACGTTATGCACGCGAGAGAAGCGTACACTGCGGAAACACATTCGCACAGGTATCCAACCTGACCTACGCGAGCAAGCCAGGGCCGAGAGATCCTGTGCAATGTCATCCGGTGTTAACGGAGAATTCGTTAGCGGGGGAAAGGAATTTAAGGGACGTTAGGAGAAAAAAGAAACGTTACGAATTATTTAACTTTAGGGATCATTTTTCAGACCCTTTTCCAGGTCTTCGAGTAAGTTACTTTTATTGGAAAGAATTATGGCTTGCCTTTTGATTGTGAATAGACGACAGACCATTGTCCCTTTTTCGAAAAGGGACGAAAAGAGACTTGCGGACTTTTTGGAAACTGGCGGGATTTTGAATTTGCCCTTGATAGTAGCTCTTCGAGCAGCTTTGTGACCTTGAATATCACTTATTCGGCTTCAGTACATATTTCGCATCTGATCTTAGAAATTATTTACAATTCTAATTCCTCGATAATTTCTCGAAAACTATCTTAAGGGTTAAATGTGCAAATTCAAGAAAATATGCTTAGGGAAAAGGTCTTTGTCCCACGTTCAGTAATGAAAATAAATACAATTTTAGACGTGTATAGAAAATCATATATACAGAATGGTTAATATTTAAATATTAAAACACCTACTATCTCCCGAACCGTTAAAGATATTAAAATATGGTTTTCACGGAGATAAACTAGAAGGGACTATTAACTTACTGAATTGCAGTTTTCTGTACAACTTTTGCAAACTTATCAACGCTGTTCTTGCAACAATTATTTCTCTAAATGTAACAGATTTTATATCGTTGTATCTGCACAAAGAAAAATAATTTGCTAGCCCAGCAAACTTTCTGCAAATTTTCTGCTCTAGCAAAATCTTTTCGTTATTATTATAGCAAAAAGATTTACTAAGAGTACTAATCACTATTTGCTGAATATAATTTGCTGAATCTACAAATTATTTTGCTATAAGAATCATGATGGATTTATACAAGCAGTTGCAGTTTTGCTCCGATAATAAATAAATTTACTAAGGATACATTATTTTGCATCAATAGCAAATAAATTTGCTAAGAATACATTATTTTGCATCAATAGCTAATTAACGTGATTTTTAGGACAAATACACTCAACAAATTTTTTTCTATTTTTTTTGGCAACAAAACTACTACTCTGATAACGAATAATTTGTAAAATTAATTACGTCAACTAAATTTTTTTATGTCACTACGAATATGCAGTAGGAACGACAATTTTGTTGAAAGAGCAAAATTATTTTTCTCCGTGTGTCTTTCAACTTTGATATATTGCATAAAAAATGATATAAGTCAATTTAAAAAAATCAAAGTTGAAGTCAGAATCTCTGCAAATAAAAATTCTACAAAAAGCTGCAATTGTATAAATCTATTCGTCGTTCAAGTATATCATCGAGATATGAATAAGATTAAATTTTTCATGTGCCATACAGTTTAGGAAAAAGAATGGCTATGATAGGATATTTTTTTGTTTCCGGTGGCAAGACAGATTGCTCAGATGTAAACAGAGCACCAACAGTATGAATAAACATATATATTTCCAAGCTAAACTATATTTTTGAAAAAGAAAGGATGCAGCCAGCATCCAGCAGCCAGAGACTGCTATTGAGTTTTAAAACTACTGCTTTTTTCTTGAATACTCCGAAACCTCTACGTTGAAATTTTTGTTGACTATATATCTTCTTTCACTATATATCTTCTTTCTATCTTTTTTTTTATCTTTCTTTCTATCTTTTGTTTTAGGTAATTTCGACGGTACAAACAAGAAATTTAACCTGCATAGGTCTGTTTTTGTAGTGTAGTTTTTGTTGTGTAGTGAAAATCTACACAATTTAATCTCGTAGTGAAAATCTACAAAATTTAATTTCGTGTAAAATTTATTCTGTTATAAAAGATTCAAAATATCTCGAATTCGCGGGATGTAAGTGACATTGGGAAATTGACGTGGTTACAACGGGCGGTCGTGTGTGACAAAGGGGAGGGCAGGGGGGAAAGAAAGAGAGAGAGAGAGAGATAAAGAGAAATCCAATGGCATACGGTTACCTATGCTGTTCGTCGAGCTGCTGAAAACTGGCTCACGAGAGACTCGTGAACGATGCGGTATATCAGTTGGTGCTTCGTTTCCGGAAAGCTCACCAACGTTGGCCAGCCTCGTAATTCAACACGCAAACCACTTCTCGTCTCGTTAAACTACACTACGTGGATCGATCTGAATCACTGTCGTGTCAGCCGTATCCCCGGTTAAAAATGTCCGATAAATATGCGAACGGCGCGGTAGAAAGGCGAAGTGACGTTTATTAGAGGATCTAATGCATAATTATGATCAATTATAATACGTAAGTATGTAAATATGGATTTTACGTCTGCATTCAACTTGGAAAATGGAAAAGTATCTATGAGGCACGACTGTAGGAAATTGGGAAATTGGGGAAAAAAGAAGAAACAAATAAAGAAAAAACAAGAAAAAGAGAGGGAACGACAGATGGCTGATAGATAATTTTTCATCCGGTAAATAATTGACAACATACATAGACGACAGATGTGATACGCCTTATCAAAGGCTACATTCTCACCATATCTAATCATGTTGTCACTGATTAACCCTTTAGCGCAAAGGCAAGAATGAACTACATCCACATCATCAAGTCAGTAACCTACTTGTAGGTGACTACTTGGAATGCAGTTACATCCGAAATACTAAAAGAAAAAATGCTTACTCCGTTCGGTTATGTCTCCTATGGGGCTATGCGGCTATGCGGCTATGTGGCTATGCGGCTATGTGGCTATGTGGCTATGTGGCTATGTGGCTATATGCAACTGTGGGTGTACCTTACGAAAATTTATCAAAAAGCGATTGGATACGACTGCACTATTTTTGCATGCCACGTGTACTACAATCGCTGCTAATCCAACACACCAGACAGATCCAATTGCATGATTATTTGACTTTTTAAATAATGAGCCAAAAATAATGAGTGTAAGACATTTGTTTCAAAAAAATCGTCTCGTGGATAGCTCACGCGACACAAGTATATCACCACTTCGACAATTGCTTCGACCCCTCACGAAAGGAAAAGCGACCAACTCTTTTCGAGGCAACAAGACTGTTGCACGATACGTTAAGATAGTCAACTATAGGCTTTTGGATTTTGAAGAAGTTCGGTTCGTAGATATATGTGCCCTTCCCCTTCCTTGCTTTACTTCTCTCCTTTATTCCCACCCTCTCCTTCTGTTCTCCGTTTTTTCTTTCTCTTTCCCGTATTCTATCGCTCTTTCTTCGCTCTCTTCGTCTCTCTTGTATCCTTTTGTCCGACCGAGAAGAAGCGCGGGTCGAGAAGCTCGTGCCCTTGCCGCAGGTACGTGAACGTAGAATTCGCACAACGCGATCCTATCGCAGTCTATGTACAGGCTGCTCCAAAACGAACGCTACACATCTCATCCGACATTTGTATAAAAAAGAAGTATCTTGACAATCCACACGCAAAAAAATCTAAAATAATTCAAGCGTTTTCTACTCTCTTAAAATCAGTCAAATATCACTGAAAGCAGTGAATATACACTGATTTGCAATTATAAGTATAGCACTGAAAGTGTTCAATGATTATAACTGTGATCAGTGACTATTCACTGATTCATTTTAAGAGAGTACATAATAGATACACCATGTGGTGTGCAAAAAATCTTTTCGCACGTGATCTTTACGTGGTGAAAAATTTGGAGAACGTTATGTAAAAGCAAAAAAATAGATTCTCTGCGTGCTCTCAGTTGATGTAATGCACAGTTTACATTTTATTCTGTATATTAAAAGAGAGAAAACATCATTAGGAGGGGTATGTTGCACTCTGTGTTTTTCTGTATGGTTAAGCACGTCCGGACAGAGGTGGCGGCGACGCGTCTCTAACAGCACGACTTTGCAACTTCGACCTCGGCTTCGTCGCGAGATCTATCGATATCGACTCCAACGAGGTGCACGATGAAACTTTCACCGTGGCGAGAAGCTTCCTCTACGTGATGAAAAGCGCGGTCTCGGCTTTGAATCTCGTGAACGCGAAGAACAACGCGCGATAAATCACTGGAAGAAACGTGGCTCAGAGTTCGCCGGTCGAGGCATCGATGTACTCTCGAAAGCGAGCGACCAGCCGCTAATAATGTCTCCTATTCATGCCCTCGTTCCCGTTACGTATTTCCTCTGAACTTAAGCCTGGCGCGAGTACACAAGAGATCCGAGTTGGTAGAAGGGGAGGAGACCAGAAAGCGCATTTTCCCAAGCGCAACGCGAGTACGGCGCGCTCGCGCACCGCCCTCGTCACACTTTCTGTGTGATGGCTGCGTGTGTGTGTTCGTGTGTCGCATGTGTACGTATACTTGTGCGCGATCGAGTGAGAGTAAAGAACACACAGAGACGGTGACGTACAACAGGCGGGAGTTTACTGCGTTTTGAAACGAGAATCTCCCTTGTGTATAACAGGAAGTATAATGTACAATTAAAATAAAACATAGGATGCGATTAGATAAGGCTATCGAAACCAGAAGCGCATGAGAGATCGCGAGTAAAATTTAATGAGAAGGAAAGAGAAAGAGAGAAGGAGAGAGCGAGCTAATTACCTTACGGGTCGAACTCTGCACAAACGATAGAAACGATCATCGTGTGCGAAACCGATGAATCTAATCCACACAGTAACGTACAAACGCAACGACGATAAAGAAAACTCAAAGTTCAGCTTTCGAAATCTCGACGTCACAAGGCCGGGAGGTAAAGTGCGGCGCACGATATACCCGGTCGAAAACAAAGACAATCGCGAGACGATAAAGAAAGGAAAGAGAAGGAGGAAGAGAGAAAGAGAGAGAGAGAAAGGAGGAAAGAAAACGAAAGTCGGCGCGGATAGGAACGCGAGATACGAGGAGATCGCGAGGAAAGGGCGCGTGTAATTGGACAGAGAAGGGCACCTCTCCCTCGTTGGCAGCGCGCCCTGCGCGCTGCGGGATGGTGGGGCGCGGCGCGGCGCGGCGCGACGCGGCCGCTGCGCTGCGCGCGGCACTGCACGGCACGATATGCGGGGGCGACGAACGAAACGCGGTACGACTCGGCGCGGCGACTCGACGTGTGTGTATCTCTCTAACGGCGGCTCGCTCGCGCACCGTCGCGCAACAGAGCACACGGAGTGAAAGAGCACGGGGTACGCGTAGAGCCTAGGCACGATACTGAGGACCTCCGATCCGCGCAGTCCGCGGCGGCTCGGCGTTTTCCTCAAGAGGGCGGAGAGGCGCGGGAGAAGGCGAGAGCGACGGAGGAGAGGGGACCGTGGGAGGCCGCGGGGAGAGCCGGCGAGAGGGTGGAAGGGTGAGGGGCAACGGAGAGGCGGACGAGAGGCAGGGGCAGAATTCTCTCTGTTATAGATTAAAATTTTTTACGGGGAAGATATTGATTGTTGCTTTTTATTAATGTAACATTAAAGTAGTGCCCGCGGCGGTGGGGGCAATCGCCCCGCTGTGCGCACCCATCAGTGGAGGGGCCCCCGACCGGACGCGGAGTGGGGCGATCGAGTGGGGGTGACGAAGGAGGACGCGAGGGGCGACGGAAGAGGAAGAGGAGGAGGAGAAGGAGGTGGAGGAGGAGGTGGTGGAGGAGGAGGAGGTGACGGAGGAGGAGGTGAACGACGCGATGGTGAGGGCATTCCGCGCGACAGAAGGAGCTGCTCCGCGCGCGAGCGACGAGGACGACGAGAGAGCGAAGCGACGGCGGCGGGGGACCGATTACTTGGCGAAGGGGCACGAGGGGCCCCAAGTCCGGAGCATGCGCGGCGGGCGTGGGAACGGGCGTTCATGCCCAGACAATCCCTCGCCGTCTCTCTTTCTCGCATCGTCGGACCCGCTCGCGGCTTTCTCGCTCGCACCGCGACTCGCCCGTTCGCCGCCTCGATCCTTCCTTCTTCCACTGCCCCTTCGCCCCCCTCGCTCGCTCGTTCGCTCTTTCTCTCTGCCCCTCTCACTCTCTCTCTCCGTCGCACCATCCCTTTTCTCGCTCTCTTTCACTCGCTCGTTCACGCTGGGGTCCGCTCGTTCCCTCTTCGGGGACGCATCGCCGATCACGGCCGAGCGCGCACAACCCAAGGCCCCGCGGGCACATTGCTTACTCGCGCAGGGGTGCTCAGTATCTGGGTGATCGTCAATGCAAATAAAGATAATACCCAGCGTATGATGGTATAAGTGTAATTACGCACAGCATATCGGATATAATCGCGCTGGCTTTCTAGCGCTTCAATTAGGCCGCTCGGCTACCGGCGAGATTCGCGTTGCACCGTTGCATATGTGCATCCCTGTGAAATTAATACAGGACCCCTCTTTCAGCATAGCAAAGGGGAACGCTGATACAAACGATGTTTGTTATCAGCCCTCAATAGAGGGAGGAAGGGGGCTTTTCCATATATGGATGCCAAGAACAATTGCTTTCAGCATCGTGTTGCGCTTTCACGTCAAACGCGTCGAATTAGAGGCCGTATTCTGCGTCTTTATTTTGTAACTCTTAACGACTGTATCGTTATCGTTGAACGTCATTGCGCGGCTAATATGCTATATGTTATGTCTGCGCGACGATGCGTAACGCATACGTTACAAGATTACTAAGTAAGCCATGCTGACGCGTACTCGAGTGTTAAATATACCTTTCTGATTTTCAAGCTGAAACAACGTTAATGCAGCACGCTCGTGTGCACGGAAAAAAAGAGTTGGCTGCTGCATGAAGAGTCTGTGTGTGGTAACTAAATTTCTTTGTAATATACGGATAAATACACGTAAAAGTGTATACCGCCAGTAGGCGTATACTTGGCTATAAAACCGAAACAGTAGTAAAAATTTTAATTACAGTAACTGATATACTTTCAGCAAACTACGATTAGCTACGGCAGTAAAATTTTTTTTAACCATTTGAGAAAACTTGAAATTAAAAGGACATATTCAACGCTCGTGCGGATCAATATTTACATGAAGAAAATTTTATAGTAAACATTATAGGACATTATAACCGTGGAGTAGATCGACATTTTGCAATAATTCATTATACTTTCCCTTCATATGCGCCACTTGTATATAAGAACTGAAATGTACTATTAAAACATTTACTATATTTCTAGCAGAGTCTGTTGTGTTTTTAGCGAGATTTACTAGACTAGATAGACCTTTCTGACAGTCTATTCCTGGACTATACCATATCCTGGATTATATCCTGGTTTATACCATTAAAAACATAATAGCGAAATTGACAGGAACTTAGATGTTAGAGAACTGCAATATTCTCTCCGTGCAAAAGGCGCGCCAACAGTTCGCGCAGGTGAATCCCGTTTACGGGGATCTCGCGGTCGATGAACGCGATAGATCATTCGGCGCAGCCTGGGGTGCATTTGTAGCGACCGAGTAAATCGTAGGACGCGTGCACGCGCGCGTTACGATGACCGGCGACGACACGCGCACGCAGAAGCGAGCGCGCGGACAGAGACGAACGGACACGCGCGCGGAGCGAGCTGTGTGTTCGCCAGCGCATGCTAATGCATAACGGCGCGCACGGCGGGATGCTGGGGGCGCAAAGAAAAAGAAGGAGGAGAAGATGGCGACGGGAGGAGAGGGAGAAGAACGCGTATTTTGACAGCGCGCTGTAAACCTTCGTCATCCACCGTCGAATCTTTCTCTTTGCGGGCCTCACTGGCCCGCGGACTAGTAGAACAAAGAATATCGCCCTTTGCCCTTTCGACAGAGCCGCGCGCGCGCCTCCTGCGAAGGTTCACGAGAGCGCGAATGACGCGGCGCGCGCAGCCGGTTGAAATCGAATCGAGTCTATCGGCCGATTTCGCCGCCGGACCGTTCAGTCACGCGCCCGAGGAACGGATTAACTTTTTTCCTCACCCCGTATGTATGAGCGATCACTCCGGGAGTCCTGACTTTCTCGCATTCTTCAGGCCGTGCCGCGCCGCACCATGCCATGCCGCGTCCGAGGAAAAAGTCGATGAGGAACGACGTTACCGTGTCCGTAATCTACGTAAATCGCACAGACCGCGCCGCCGCCAACGAGCTCTCTTCCCAGAGCGCGAAGCATCTACTCTCCGCGCGCCGGTGGAACAGATGGTAATGATTACTGCTAATGACAGCCATCAATTCACGGCGCATTCGTGCGGTCGGAAGCTACCGTGGGCGCGCGTACGAGTGTGTGTACACAAGCCGCGAGAGGGATGGGAACAACGCGGTGAACCGGGGGTGACATTAAAAATATCGAACGGAAACGATGCGAGTCATTTCGATGTTTATAAAGAAAATTATAATATATGCTAGCTGAGGGGAAGAGAGAGAAAGAGAGAGAGAAGAGAGACGGGATATAATTGGAGCATGACCGCCGCCCTCTGTCTCATCCGTGAGAGAATGTCGTGGTTTTTAAATACGTTTTGTCCCGCCAATTGCACGACCGATTATACCCACGACCGCGAACGCATTTCTGCC